>NW_012117844.1:872375-878667 GCF_000951035.1 Colobus angolensis palliatus | reverse complement strand
AGGCAGGAGAATGGCGTAAACCCGGGAGGCGGAGCTTGCAGTGAGCTGAGATCCGGCCACTGCACTCCAGCCTGGGCGACAGAGCAAGACTCCGTTTCCAAAAAAAAAAAAAAGAAAAGAAAATATATATAAGGGATAATATCTGACCAAAAGCAGGCATTCTATAAACCATAGCTATTATTATAGTCATTGATCAAAGAGCAATATAATAATAACTAAGATTCCTAAAACACTTTTCATAAATTCTGCCTCCTTTTTACCTTTCTTTTTCTTTTAAATAAATTCTGCCTCCTCCCTTCCCTTCTCTTTTCCCTTCCCTTCTCCTAAAATATACACAAGTACAACAAATCACAAGGATGTTTTGGGAGAGATTTTTAAGGCCACCTCTGGAAAAAAAAAACTCAAAAATTTAGGGACACTATAAGCTTCAGAATAAGGAAAAGAGTAATTAAATACTTTAAATGATATGACTATGATAATGTAACTAAATTCTAAAATAAAATTAAGTGTTTTTCTTCAACATAATCTCCTTAGGAAGTTATATAGTTATTGAAAATTTTCTAACATGGACTTTGAAAAGCAATGGTCCATCCTTAAGTCTTTCAGAAATGACAGCCTGATAAAAATATATAAAGAGGTTGTTAAAATGAAAATATGAAAAAATATTTTAACTTACCTGAACTGCACAACCCAATAAAAGTAAAAGCAGTTTTTTAACTTCTTCTGTGCCTTGTTCTAAAATAGAAACAATTATTAAGGACAACATTTTGCTACATTTTCAACTCTATTTGGAGAATCATTTCTAGAGGTAATTACGCACAGTAACTTCACTGAAGGATTCAGTGTAAGCACATATAGTGGAGAATTCAAAATAGCAGCTCTGTGTACGTACAAGGTGGTAACAGCAGAAGAAATGGGCAAGAATATCAATTTTGAAGGGCTAATGGATAAAGAGGTTTCAAGGCTCTGTGCAACAAGTATGCTAACTATGAATTTACTCCTTTTCCATAAATGATTGTAGTACCCCAGCCTGAAAAATCAAGAACCTACCAAATCAGGTTGATAGAGGGACATACCACGAAGGCAGCCAAAATGGCTCCTAATAGGTCTGGCTTCTCCTAGGCCTATTAGTGTTTTCTTACTTAAAACACAGATCTTATGATTCATCTCCTTATAAAATTTAAATGGTTTTCCACTGTGCATGCTCATGAAGACCAGAATCTTAAATGTCTGTTACAGTGAGGCTGTTAAAATAAATGTATATAACAAGCCAGGTAAAAGTTAACAATCTATAACAGAAATGGAGAGAATATTCCCTGTCCAACAGCATTCAATTAAGATTTTCTTAAAATATTCAACTGGAAAAAAATTACTTCTTTGGGCCAGATTTTCACCACCAGGCCAAACTGTCTATGAAAAAGTCCAAATCTTCTTATCAGACATTTCCTTCTACTCCCCATGAAACAACCTACTTTCTACCTACGCTGAGCCATTCATCACCATTCCTCCCAATATGCATATATACACACTCCTCTGCCTTAATACTACTCCCTCTATCTGTCCTCCTTCCCCAACCTCCTCATCCCCCTAGTGAACTACTTGCTAATCACAATCCTAGGCACAGCTCTTATCACCTCTGCGTAGTCTTACCTGACGCAGTCATCAATGGTCCCCAACTCTCACTTATATGTCAACTTTAAGAATAATTAATGGCTCCATATTTTATATGCCAGAACATTTGGTACATATTTCTACTTCATACTAATTATTACATGATTTCTCCATAATCTGTGTATCCTTTACCAAACCATAAGAGCTTCTAGAACATAGACCATTTATTTCCACTCCTGGTCCCTATAACTTGGTAGGTACTTACCAAAGGTATGTAGGATGGAAAACAATTCCATCCTACATGCAATTTTTTTTCATTTTTAAATTTATATAATCAAACATCCCATTGGATCTCTAAAAACTATCTAAGCTGCTAATTCACCAAATCTAATTAATAGTCTCCTCTATAAAAATAGCTATTTGATTTTAGTTTTTATTTTGGTTTTGTTTGTTTTGACTGAGAGGGGGTATGGGCTGAAGAAATACACTAATTTGGATAACATGTAGACTGTAAGGATAAGCCCATTGTTGAAACTGTTAGGTAGCTGCTAATTTCCCGAACTGTTCAAAAATTACAATTCTAAAATATCACATTTAAAATGTGATAAAGGGCAGAACATTTTGAAGAAAAAATCTGAATGATCTAAAACTGCCTCTCATCTTTCCATTCAGACTAAATTTAATATAAATTAAAACATATCAGACTGGGCGTGGTGGCTCACGCCTGTAATCCCAGCACTTCGGGAGGCCAAGGCGGGCAAATCACCTGAGGTCAGGAGTTCAAGACCAGCCTGGCCAACATGGTAAAACCCTGTCTCTACTAAAAATACAGAAATTAGCGTGGTGGCCACGCCTGTAATTCCAGCTACTCGGGAGGCTGAGGCAGGAGAATCGCTTGAACCCAGGAGGTTGAGGTTGCAGTGAGCCAAGATCGTGCCATTGCACTCTAGCCTGGGCAACAAGAGCAAAACTGCATCTCAAAATAAAGAAAGAAAGAAACAAACAAAACAAATATCAATCAGTAAAACTTAAGATTCAAACAATTTTGGCAATGGTAGATAGTAGATATATGAATAGAAATCTGGAAATTATTTCAAAATCATTTCTTTTCTAAGGTAATATCTTTTAAGTTTGTAACTACATCATCTTCTATACTTCTTTATAGTAAGATACTAAAAATCATCACAGAAAAGTATCTGTTTGGTATAGTAGAAAAAATACTGAACTTAATGTAAAACTTATGCCTGGTCTTACCTATAACTTACAAATATTCTAAGCTTGCATCTTTCTAGAAAATGGAACATCACCTCCAACTTTTACAGTTATGAAAAATCTAGTGAGTTAATGTAAATAAGCTCTTAGTAAAAAATAAACATCATATTATTACACAAAGGTTAGACATTACTTTCACATTATGTTAATTTTAATACTTACCAGAAAAGGGATTTTTGCCAATGATTAAGACATTTGGCAACGACATCATGATCAATTGCTGCAAAGTCTCCTGTAAAAAATATCCAATACTTGTTATATGGGTAATGCTAACTAGGTAATTATTCACCAAGCTATAACTTATGATTTGTACATTCTTCTATAGGTGTGCTATACTGTAATTAAACAAATATGGAAAAAGTTATATAAGGTCTTAAATCTTTTGTAACTTTAATGAATTAAATAGCTAAAGTTATAATATCAGATAGACTTCAGTTAATAATATATCAGGCTGGGTGCGGTGACTTATGCCTGTAATCCTAGCACTTTGGAAGACCAGAGAGTGAGGATCACTTGAGACCAGCCTAGAGAACAGAGTGAGACCTTCGTCTCTACACACACACATATAATAATAAAAAAGTTTTAAAAATATCAGATGTCCCCAGATTAAAGCATTCAAGTCAAAATGGTCTAATTATTATTTGGAACTCTGAAGTTTTAGGTGCTAGAAAATTAAGAAACATTCCTCAACAAAAGATTGAGCAAAATTAAGAAACATTCCTCAATAAAAGTTCGAGCATGTGTGCTGTTTCTGTTCTTGTTAGTTCTCCCTGAGGAAACTAAAAATACATCATACAAATTTATGAGTACTGTCACTGTACATATATATCTATATATATCTGTGTGTATATATATATATATATATAATATGTGGTTTTGTTTGTTTTTTTGAGATGGAGTCTCGCTCCGTCGGCCAGGCTGTAGTGCAGTGGTGTGATCTTAACTCACTGCAACCTCTGCCTCCTGGGTTCAAGCTATTCTCCCACCTCAGCCTCCCAGGTAACTGGGACTACAGGCACCTACCACCATGCCTGGCTAATTTTTGTATTTTTAGTAGAGACGCGGTTTCACCACATTGACCAGGCTGGTCTTGAACTTCTAACCTCCCCAGGTGGAGTTCAGGAACTCCAAGTGATCCACCCGCCTCAGCCTCCCAAAGTGTTGAGATTACAGGCACGAGCCACCACACCTGGCCATATTTTTAATATAATAAATAAGAGCTATATTTTTAAAATGTCAACTGATATTAAAATTAAGAAACCTAATTGCTTTATTAAAAACACTGTCTAATGGTCATTTCATGAAAGTCAGTTCCTCCTCAGTGAACCATTATTTCTCTCCTCTATAATAGATGTTTAACTTCTGTAAAACTTTAGTGACAAGAATATATGTAGATTCTGAATATACAAGGTGATTCAGAAAGAACTGAATGCTTTCAAATTCTTCAATTTAGGTAATATATCAAGTATGCACCTTTGGTTTATACCACCTCTTCCTTGAAGAAATGAAGAAATACATTGTGTCTGCCATTACAACCACTGACACTGATGATACGAAAAGCGTCTGGGATGAATTAGATTATAGGATGGATGGGTGCCATGTGATAATTACTGAATCTTTGCAATATTAAGGAATAACTATGACAGATTCTTCGTAAATTGACTACATGTTCAGATATAACTAGTTACTAAGGAATAAGTTTTTGAAGGTATTCTACTCTTTTTGAATCCATTATTTAACTTAATACTATGATGAGAAAGCAAATAACCATGAAAAACAACTATTAAAAGCTAACTTGTGCTGCTTTTTTAAAATTTCTAATTCTAGATTCACTAGAGCACTTACCCATGGTCAGAGGCTGGCATGACACCAGATGTTAATTAGAATTCATCTCTTATCTATAATTCTTTATAGATATAAACAAGAAAGTTTCAAAAAGTTTTCCTCAGTATTACATTAGCACTTTAAAAAACTATTGCCAAAATATGCCTGCATTTAAAGGAAAGTACATACTTGATATATGTATCATGTTAGAATAAGTATCAAAACTTGCTAAAATCACTTATTCCAGGAATGATACGGAGTTTGGATATTTAATGAATTAGTTTTCCAATTAAAAGCAAGTTATCTCAAGAGAGAATATGCTATAGCTATGTGTGCAACAGCTAAATGGGCTTAAAGGAATAAATTTCTGCTTCATTCAATTTTTTTTTTTTTTTTTTTTAGATGGAGTCTCGCTCTGTTGCCCAGGCTGGAGTGCGGTGGCATGATCTTGGCTTACTGCAACCTCCACCTCCCAGGTGCAAGCAATTCTCTAGCAGCTGGGATTACAGGCACCTGCCACCATGCCTGGCTAATTTTTTTTGTATTTTTAGCAGAGACGGGGTTTCACCATCTCGGCCAAGCTGGTCTTGAACTCCTGACCTCATGATCCACCTACCTTGGCCTCCCAAAGTGCTGGGATTACAGGCATGAGCCGCCATGCCCAGTCACTTTATTCGAATTTTTAGTTTCCTTGCCTTGAAGCAAAATTATGAGGACTGTCATTATAGACTTTTTTTTTTTTTTTTTGAGACAGGGTCTTATTCTTACCACCCAGGTGGGAGTGCATTGGTGCAATCACAGCTCATTGCAGCCTTGACCTCCCAGGCTCAAGCGATCCTCCTGCCTCATTTGTTTTTATTTTTTATTTTTTATGGAGACAAGGTGTCACTATGTTGCCCAAGCTGATCTTGAAATCCTGGACTCAAGCGATCCTCCTGTCTTGGCCTCACAAAGTGCTGGGATTACAGGCATAGGCCACCGTGCCCAGCCAGATTTTTTTAAAATCATAAATAAGAGAGCTGCATTTTTTAAAATCACTGTTTTGTCTATATCCTACTTTGTGAAGATAACCTAAGTCAGATGCAAGAGCCTTCAAATTCACCTTCGTAAAGAGGAGCTTTAAATTTTTAATTTACTTTTATTTTTTACATTTATTTATTTATTTATTTATTTAGAGACAGAGTCTCTCTTTGTTGCCTAGCCTGGAGAGAAATGGCGTGATCTCAGTTCACTGCAACCTCCCCTTCCCGGGTTCAAGAGATTCTCCTGCTTCGGCCTCCTGAGTATCTGGGATTACAAGTGCACGCCACCATGCCTGGTTAACTTTTGTATTTTTAGTAGAGACAGGGTTTCACCACATTGGACCTCTTGATCTGCCCACCTCGGCCTCCCAAAGTGCTGAGATTACAGGTGTGAGCCACCACACCTGGCCAAGAAGCTTTAAATTTTAACAGACATTGAATTTTTTTTTAAGTTTTATCTTAAAGATGTTAGAGATAAAACTCATTTACGTCACTTACTTTTGAGTATATATCTATTTGAGTGTGTATATATATATTATATATATATATAATATATATAATTT
>NW_012117844.1:869429-872140 GCF_000951035.1 Colobus angolensis palliatus | reverse complement strand
GGCCTCCCAAAGTGCAAGGATTACAGGCATGAACTACTGCGCCCAGCCTGGATTCTAGCTATATTTTTGTAAAAAGTCTTTTTATTTCCCCATTCCAATTTTATGAATAATATTAAAAAATATACAAGACATAAAACAGAGATGCTTAAAAACTGACTGCCATTGTTAAGATTTATTATATCATCACAGCCTGTCCAGACTTAACTTAGCTCTAAAGAAATTCACCATTAAAGTATTAAAGAAATGGAAAAAGAATATATAAATAAGCCCAAGATGAGTTCACTAAAAGGAGGAACAAATTAACGAACAGGTCAAAGTTGATAACATATGTATATAAACTAGTGAAGATACTTCAATTTGTTAACTCAAGTTATAAGAAACCTATAAAAATAAACGGAGAAATAAAGTATTTTAGCAATTCAACTGAAAGAGAAAAAGGTTTCGAGAAAATCAGGGCAGTCACCTATTCAACAAATATTTACTGAATATCAATTATCTGCCAGACGTTCTAGACACTGAAAATGCAGCAGTGAATAAACAGAAATCCTTGTTCTCATGGAATTTACGTTTTAGTAAGAGAAGACAGACAATAAAACAAGTAAGTGTTTTTGGTGATAAGTGCTAGGAATAAAAATAAAGCAGAGGGGCCAGGCACAGTGGCTTACGCCTGTAATCCCAGCACTTTGGGAGGCCGAGGCAGGTGGATCACCTTAGACCAGCCTGATCAACATGGAGAAACCTTGTCTCTACTGAAAATACAAAATTAGCCAGGCACGGTGGTGCATGCCTGTAATCACAGCTACTCAGGAGGCTGAGGCAGAATTGCTTGAACCCAGGAGGCGGGGGTTGCGGTGAGCCAAGATTGTGCCATTGCACTCCAGCCTAGTCAACAAGAGTGAAATTCTGTCTCTAAATAAATAAATAAATAAATAAGCAGAGGCCAAGTGTGGTGGCTCATGCCTGAAATCCCAGCGCTTAGGGAAGCCAAGGTGGGTGGATCACTTGAGGCCAGGAGTTCGAGACCAGCCTGACCAAGATGGCAAAGCCCTGTCTCTACTAAAAAAAAAAAAAAAAATAGCTGTGTGTGTTAGCATATGTCTGTCATCCCAGCTACTCAGGAGGCTGAGGCACAAGAATCACTTGAACCCAGGAGATGGATGGAGGTTGCAGTGAGCCGAGACTGCACAACTGCACTCCAGCCTGGGCAACAGAGTGAGACGCCGTCTCAAAAATAAATAAATAAATAAATAAATAAAAATAAAGCAGAGAATGGGAAAGAGTATTATAGGTGGAGGTGGAGAAGAGGAGAATGTTAAAATTTTTAAAGATATGTAAGTATTCAAATATAGAGATTTTTAATGTTTTCAGGGTCATTAAAGCAAAGTTTCACTAAATAAGTGAAAATTCTATTCTGGCATGAAGACATTTCAGAAAGATTTGGAGAACTACAATGATCAGGAAAAGACAGAAAAAAGAAAGAACTGGCAGAGATTATGGTAATAGGAAAATAATAAGCAGATGTTCCTTGAAAGATATTACAATTTCATTTCCACCATGTTAGCTGGCTTTGTATAACTTTTTTCATTTAAAAAATGGTATATTAACCATTTTTAAAATTTTTTTCTTTATTTTTTTGAGACAGAGTCTTGCTCTGTCACCCAGGCTGGAGTGCAGTGGCATGATCTTGGCTCATTGCAACCTCCACCTCCTGGGTTCAAGCGATTCTCCTGCCTTACCCTCCCAAGTAGCTGAGACTACAGGTGTGTGTCATCATGACCAGCTAATTTTTGTATTTTTTTTGGAGACAGGGTTTCACCACGTTGGCCAGGCTGGTCTCAAACTCCTGACCTCAAGTGATCGCTTGCCTTGGCCTCCCAAAATGCTGGGATTACAGGCATGAGCCACTGCGCCCAGCCAACCACAGTTTTTAGCTGACCATCTAAAACCCCTTTTTATTGATATATAGGCATGCAACATGTAATGACATTTTTGGTCAACAATAAACCATACATATGATGGTGGCCACATAAGATTAGAAAACCATATTTTTACTGTACCTTTTCTATGTTTAGATGCACAAATACCATTGTGTTACAACTGCCTACAGTATTCACTACAGTAACATGCTATACACGTTTAGAGCCCAGGCGCTACAGGCTACACCATATACCATAGGTGTGTAGTAGACTATACCATCTACATTTGTGTAAGTACACTCTACGATGTTCGTACAATGACAAAATTGCCTAATGACACATTTTTCAGAACACATATTCGTTGTTAAGGTACACAAGACTGGCTGGGCATGGAGGGAGGCCGAGGTGGGTGGATCACTTGAGCTCAGGAGTTTGAGACCAGCCCAGGCAACATAGCGAAACCCTGTCTCAACAACAACAACAACAAAATTAGCCGGGTGTAGCGGCATGCGCCTGTATTCCCAGCTACTAGGGAGGCTGAGGTGGGAGGATGGCTTGAGCCCAAGAGGCGGAGGTTGCAGTTAGCCAATATTGTGCCACGGCACTCCAGCCTGAGTGAGACTCTGTCTTGAAAAAAAAAAAAGTACACATAACTATACAGACTATACATTACAAATTTTTGTGAATTAAAGCTTACACTGGTCGGGCCCAGTGGCTCACACCTGTAATCCCAGCACTTTGGGAGGCCGAGACGGGCGGATCACAAGGTCAGGAGATCGAGACCATCCTGGCTAA
>NW_012117844.1:862706-869184 GCF_000951035.1 Colobus angolensis palliatus | reverse complement strand
AAAAAAAAAAAAAAAAAAAAAAAAGCTTACACTGCTAATGCATTGTAAGAAAGACTACTTCATGAATATGCCACATATAAACACGATTTAGTTACTATTCAAAGATAATTTAAATTAGCCTTTCCTTCTTCCCAGAAATTATCCATAATTCTTTCTTCACAGTAAGAAGTTAACACTTCTGGCAAAGGTCAGCCTTCACTTTGCTTTCCTGAATCACCACACAGAGTAAAACACTGTTACTAAAACTGCATAATTCTATAGAATTAAAAATAGGTTCCAAGAACTCTAAAATACACTGAAATGACAGTCCCTCTTTTGAGACTCTTATAATCTACTTTTGAAATTCAGTACATGACAACATTTATCATACTATTACGTATCTGTCATTTTATCCATGTTACTAGTGAAGAGAATACTAAATACTAAAATACTTAAAATACTTCGCCTTAAATACATCTTCTCAGGGGCATATGACATACAAAAAATTTAATAGTTTTCTACAGTCATTCCCCAAAAATCTGATTTTGGGGGGAAAAAGGTAATTGGGCTGATGAGAACTCCATTGATTTGGAAAATATTAACTTGCAGTGTGTCATATATTAAACCAGATCCTCTCTAAACAAGAACAAAAAAATTATTTCAATAAGTCAATTAACTATATATATAAAATGTCTGACCTATTTCTGAAGACAATTGGAAGTATTGGTTGGTGCGAAAGTAACTACATTCAAGACTGCAGTGAGCTATGAGCTATGATTGTGCCACTGCACTCTAGTATGGGTGACAATACCAGACTCCATCTCAAAAAATTTAAAAATATAGCATAGTGACACACATGTGTAGTCCCAGCTACTCGGGAGGCTGAGGCAGAAGGACTGCTTGAGCCCAGAAGGTCTTGGCTACAGTGAGCTGTGACCTAGGCAACAAAGTGAGACCTTGTTTCAATCAATCAATCAATAAAAAATGTAAACACATAAAAACATAATTGATAAACACATAAAGAAAAAAAAAAAACTCCAGGCGGAGGCAGAGATTGCAGTGAGCTGAGATTGCACCAGCGCACTCTAGCCTGGGTGACAGAGCGAAACTCCATCTCAAAAAAGAAAAAAAATATCCAGAAATGTATACATATTCAGGTGACAAAGTGGTAATTTCCTGGCACTAGAACTATGTCTGTATTATCTATTTTTTTTCTAATTTTCTACAGTACAACAATATTGCTTCTATATGAACTTGCTTAAATATACATATTCAATTATAAATATAAGTACATAAATATATTTAATTATATATTTAATAATTTTATATATATATATATGTATTTTTTAAGACAGAGTCTCGCTCTGTTGCCCAGGTTGGAGTGTAGTGGCATGATCTCCACTCACTGTAACCTCTACCTCCCTGGTTCAAGCAGTTCATGTGCCTCAGCCTCCCAAATTGCTGGGATTACAGGCACGCACCACCACACCCAGCTAATTTTTGTATTTTTAGTACAGGCAGGGTTTCACCATGTTGGCCAGGCTGGTTTGGAACTCCAGACCTCAAGTGATCCACCCATCTCGGCCTCCCAAAGTGCTGGAATTACAGGTGTGAGCTACCGCGCCTGGCCAAACTTGCTTAAAATAAAGGTGATTCAGGGTTGGTTGCACAACAGGTAACAAATCCTCTCTGAAGCAATGCATCCTTAACTTGAATACAAAGAATCTGCACAGATAAAGGCCCCCAAAAAATGAGTTCACAATTAAAACACACACATATCACTGCCACCCCCACCACTGTCACTACTACTATCACCACCACTACCACAAGAAACAGCAAGCAGAAAACAAAGGACAGATTCAGATCTGTACATATTTCAGATTTTTAAATAATCAGATATGAAATCTAAAACAGAAAAAATTAAATATCTGAAAAAGTAAAGAAAATGACTAATGAAAAAAATGAAAAGGCAATGTAAAAAGAACCAAATCTTCCAGAAATGAAAGATATAATCAATGGGTTAAACAGAAGATTTGACACAAATAAGGAGTGAATTAGTAAATTAGAGAGTTCTGAAAACAAGACTCAGAATGCAGCACAAGCTTAATTCTTGCTTATTTTTTAATAAGCAAGAAATAGAGTAAGAAAGTCTAATATATATAAATAGAAATATTTGAAAGAGATCAGATTAGCAGAATAGAAAAGAGCAAATATTAGAAGAATAAATACTAAAAGCAGCTTGGAAAGAAAAAAGACAGCTTAGCCAGGCGTGGTGGCTCACGCCTATAATCTCAGCACTTTGGGAGGCTGAGGCGAGTGGATCATCTGAGGTCAGGAGTTTGAGACAAGCCTGGCCAACACGGTGAAACCCCATCTCTACTAAAAAATACAAAAATTAGCCGGGCGTGGTGGCACGTGCCTGTAGTCTCGGCTACTCGGAAGCCTAAGACAGGAGAATCCCTTGAATCCAGGAGGCAGAGGCTGCAGTAAGCCAAAATTGCACCATTGCACTCCAACCTGGGAACAGAGTGAAACTTCATCTCAAAAAAAAAAAAACAAAAAAAAACGCTTAAATAACAAAAATTAGTTAATTTCTCCAGAGCAAAAAGAAACCAGAGAGGCCAGAAGTGTTGGCTCACGCCTGTAATCCCAGCACTTTGGGAGGCCGAGGCAGGCAGATAACTTGAGGTCAGGAGTTCGAGACCAGCCTGACAACCTGTCTCTACTGAAAATACAAAAATTAGCCAGGCGTGGTGGCATGTGCCTGTAATTCCAGCTATTCGGGAGGCTGAGACAGGAGAATCACTTGAACCCAGGAGGCAGAGGTTGCAGTGAGCTGAGATCGTGCCATTGCACTCTAGCCTGGGCAACAAGAGCAAAACTCTGTCTCAAAAAAAAAAAAAAGAAATCCAGAGACAGAAGAATTAAGTCTGCAAAGTACTGAGAGAAAAATAATTGTCAACCTAAAACTGCATACTTAAAACTATTTCATCCTAGTGCAATCACTCATGCCTGTAATCCCAACACTTTGAGAGGCTGAGGAGACAGGACTACTTGAACCCAGGGGTTCAAGACCAGCCTGGGCAACATAGTGAGACTCTGTCATTTTTTTATTTTATTTTATTTACTTGTATATTTTATTTTATTTTATTTTATTTTAATTTTATTTTTTGTAGATGGAGTTTTGCTCTTGTTGCCAAGGCTGGAGTGCAACAGCGTGATCTTGGCTCACTGCAACCCCCGCTTCCTGGGTTCAAGTGATTCTCATGCCTCAGCCTCCTGAGTAGCTGAGATTACAGGTACCCACCACCAAGGCTGGCTAATTTTTGTATTTTTAGTAGAGACAGGGTTTCGCCATGTTGGACAGGCTAGTCTAGAACTCCTGACCTCAAGTGATCTGCCCACCTCGGCCTCCCAAAGTGCTGGGATTACAGGTGTGAGCCACTGCGCCCAGCCTTCTGTCTCTATTTAAAAATTAAAACAAAGAAACTATCTTCCAAAAACAAGAGTGAAATAAAGGCATTTTCAGACAAATATTCTCAAAGAAAAACATGCAGCTTGAGCCAAAGAAAAAGGGCTGGGCACATGGCTCATGCCTATAATCCTAGCACTTTGGGAGGCTGAGACAGGCGGATCACACGAGGTCAGTAGTTCGAGACCAGCCTGGCCAACACGGCGAAACCCAGTCTCTACTAAAGATACAAAAAAATTAGCCAAGTGTGGTAGTGGGCACCTGTAATCCCAGCTACTCAGGTGACTGAGGCAGGAGAATTGCTGGAGCCCAGGAGGCGGAAGTTGCAGTGAGCTGAGAGCATGCCATTGCACTCCAGCCAGGGCAACAGATCGAGATTCCATCAGAAAAAAAAAAAAAAAAAAATTGGTTTTATTTATTTAACAGTACTTCTCAATATTTAATTTGTAGGGTAAAGAAAAAAAACCCTAAAATACAAGACAAGAAGAGCTTAAAAGTCATAAAAGAGAATGACTAGAATTAAAACATTCTAAAGTTATAGCACTATTCCATAAAAGGATAATGATACTCATCAATTTTGGCCTTTCCTGTGTTTAGGTATAAAATGTATAATTTCGAAAGTCACCTCTGAAAAAAACAGGAAGAGTGAAAAAATTTTAAACCAGTAGAAAGGAAAAACATGTAGAAACAACTATTGATAGGCTGGGCATGGGGGCTCAAGCCTGTAATCCCAGCACTTTGGGAAGCTGAGGGTTGTAGATCACTTGAGGTCAGGAGTTTGAGACCAGCCTAGCCAACATGGTGAAACCCTGTCTCTACTGAAAACATAAAAATTAACTGGACACGGTGGCACGCACCTGTAGTCCCAGCTACTTAGGAGTCTGAGGCAGGAGAATCGCTTGAACCCAGGAGGCAGAGGTTGCAGTGAGATGAGATCGTGCCACTGCACTCCAGCCTAGGCAACAAAGTGAAGCTCCATCTCAAAAAAAAAGAAAAAAATAGGAAAAGGAACAATTACTGATAAATAATCAAATTCTTCAGGCAGATTTAACAATTTTAAATTTATTTGCAACTAGTAACAGCTTCAAAGCCTATAAAAGAAAATTTGATAAATTCATCATATGGGATATTTCAACTCCTCTTTCTCAATAACTAATCGCTCAAAAGACAAATCAATAAGGCTGTAAAAGATTTGAACAATACAGTTAACAAGGTTGCTCTCACTCTGCGTCCAAACAACAGGAGAATACATACTTTTTCAAGCACACAAAGAACTTTAAAGAAAACTGAAAACAACATACTAGGCCAAAATAAGTAATTCTTAACAAATACCAAAGAATCATTATTATACAAACCACATTCTTTGACCAAAAATCAAAACCAAAAAGGATACTTGAAAAATACCATGTTCAAAAATTTAAAAGCATACTTATAAGTAACTCATAAGTGAAAAAAATCATAGCAGAAATTAGAAAATGCATAGAAATAATCTTTCAAAATATGCCAAACCAAAATTTATGCAACGCAGATATAACAATTCTGAGAGGCATACTGAAAGCCTCAACAATGTTCATATTTAAAAACTAAAATATGCATCCAATTCAGTTTTTTTTTTTTTTAAATGGAAGTACACTTTTCAAAGGCATAATTCAAGAAGTCTAACAACAAAATGTTACGCTATGCAAGTTCTCAGGAAACTGGGACCTGATTTTTAAAACATAAAATACAGTAGTCATTTGTAACATTAGAAAATTATTAAGTGCTTGCTTAAGCCTTTAACATTCATAAGAAATAAACTATCTTATTTACTACTCTAACTCTAGCAAATAGATCAGAACTTGGCATATAATAAGCATTTAAACATTTGTTAGATGACTGATGCTAAATAATACAAAAATGTAAGTAGTTATTAAAACCCTGATTTTTAAAAAGGGCACTTACCTGGTAATAACATTTTATCTGTCTCACCAAAATGGATAGATTGTGCATTCTAAGTGAGGCATCATTATTTACTTTTTTATTTACTCTCTGACTCTCCAATTTAGGATTACTGTAAGAAATACAAAAATACTTTAAAATTACATAAAATACTACTATCAACCTATATATAATTAAAATTAATCATATAGTACTTTTTTACTTAAATAAATTGTGTGCTCATCTGCATTAACAGAGATGGTCCAAAAGGGCAGATTATTACTTTGACAAGTATTCCATGCTTCTAATTAATATAAATGCAACTGATTTCCCAAAGCAAGAACAAAATTAATTTCAAACCTAAGTCAAATGTTGCCTTTCATTGTCATGTTGCCACTCCACATTCCTAGGATGAATAACTATTTCCCTTGAATATATAGTTCTATCACACAAAATAAATCCATTTAAAATATGGGCTAATAACCAATAAATGTTATTTCTCGTCACTGGGTAATAGGGATTATATTTGAACAGGCAATGTCCCAGAGAAATTCAAGGATAAAGTGGATGACACAGGTTAGTTAGTACTTTTATCTTGGGTAAAACTGTAGAGTCAATGAAAGCAAAGGACTCAATAATCCTGAGGCAGCAGAAACTGCAGAAGAAAAGTAGTCAAGCCATCCATGGTTTAGAATGGGATATTGTGGCACCTCCACACAAGGATGCAGAAAAGCCAACAAATTGACACCCATCCAACAGGAAATAGAAACTGAATAGAAACGCCTCATTCTTTAATCTGTTCCCTTTTTACACAGTCCATTGCATTCCTAATGCCTTTAGTTCCTTCCCTAAACAGGTTAGACTCTATGGTGCTTTCTTTCCATAATTCTCAAACCTTTAGGTCTGAAGACCCCTTTGTAATCTTAATTGATGACTCCAAACAATTTTTGATGTTGCAGGCTATCTTTAATTAATACTTAGTGTGTTAGAAATAAAGACTGAGTTAGGGCATGGTGGCTCATGCCTGTAATCCCAGCACTTTGGCAGCCCCAGACTGGTGGATCACCAGATGTCAGGAGTTCAGGACCAGCATGGCCAACATGGTGAAAC
>NW_012117844.1:860291-862476 GCF_000951035.1 Colobus angolensis palliatus | reverse complement strand
AGGTCAGGAGATCGAGACCATCCTGGCTAACACGAACATGGTGAAACCCCGTCTTTACTAAGAATACAAAAATTACCCAGGTGTGGTGGTGTGCAACTGTAGTCCCAGCTACTTGGGAGGCTGAGGGAGGAGAATCGCTTGAACCCAGGAGGAAGGAGAATCGCTTGAGCCAGGATCACACCACTGCACTCCGACCTGGGCTACAGAGCGAGACTGAAAAAAAAAAAACATAGAAATAAAGACAGAACATTTCAAAGTTATGTATGTATTAACTCACTTTAACAAAATAATAAACCCATTATATGCTAACAAAAAGAACTTAGAAAACTGAGTGGTATTGTTTTACTATTTTGTGCATCTCTTTAATGTGTGGTTTAACTTTTAAAAAACAGATTCTTATCTTTGCTTCTGCATTGAATCCATTGTTTATTATTTTGGTTCAAGCATATGAAGACATTTCACTCTCACATGTAGTTAGAAGTGGGAAGACCCTATGGATCCCCAAAAGGATCCTCCATCCACACTCAGAGAACCACTGCTTCAAAACCACTGTTTGCTTGCCACCACACCCAACATCTTGATTCTTTCATCCTTTGACCGCATTCTTAATCCCCAAGCTTGGATCAATTCAACCACTTATGCTGAGATTACTCAAGGGACTAGTTGAGAAAATAATGCAATCAAACTAAGCTATTAATAAAATAGGAAGGGGTAGCTATTACAGAAATGAGGAAGATGCCTTCTTGCCATAAAAAACTAGAAAACTGGACAAAGCACGAAAAAACTGTTTTCAGACTTTGGACAGCAGGTAATGCAAGATTAGGTTCTCTCTAGTAAGGCACAGGTGCCTTCCAGAATGAGGTACGGGAAAATGGGTAGCCCAAGTCTTGTTGAACTTGAGGAGACAAAGCTGGAGTTCATGGATGCTGAACTGACTGACACATTCAGAAAAGAATACCAAAGAAAAGGGAGCTACACTAACAAAGAGCTCCAAAAATCTGTCTTTAAGATTTTGGCTGTGGCTTCACACAAGCACGGATGTAGTGGCTCATGCCTGTAATCCCAACACTTTGGGAAGCTAAGGTGGGAAGAATGCCTGCAGCCAGGAATTCAAGACCAGCCTGGGCAACATGGTGGGAGCCTGTCTCAAAAACAAAACAAACCAAAAAACCAACAAAATTTTGGCTAAATACTAAATTGTGCATGTATAACCTAAAACTCCACAAGGCTAAGCAGAGATCAAATACAAGAAAACTGTAAGCTAAACAATTCTCAGAGCTCACAATGTAAAGAGAGAAATTTGAGTTCTGACAAGCAGAGTTGAGTAGACTTAATGAACGTCTAGAACATACAGCAGAGACCGCACGAGAGTCATGTCTTAGAAGGAGGACTAAATCAGCAGATGAGTGAAAGCTATTCAAGAACCCCACCCCCAACAAAACAAGTCTTGAAAGGATCATGCTGATTGCAAGTAACTTGACAACCTGTCAAAACAAAGTTCGTCCCTCTAAAAGGACAAGGTCCAGACACTCCAAAATATAATCATTACAATATCCAGCATAAAATAAAAAAAAATGAATAGACACAAAATATCAGGAAAATGTGATCCATAACCAGGCAAGAAAATGGAAACAGTCAACAGAAACAGACCCAGAAATGAAAAAGATCACAGAAATAACAGACAAGGACTTTAAAACAGTTATTATAAACCTACAAAAGGATTTAAAGAAAGACATGAATGTTAAGCAGGAAGAAACGTAAATCATGTTTTGAAAAACTCAAATGGGACTTCTAAAGCTGCAAAATACAACTATTTGAAATGAAAAACTCACCACACGACCTTAACAATGGATTAGAAACTATACAGCAAACGATTAGTGAACTTGAAGACATTACAATAAAAACAATCCAAAGAAGCATGGAGAGAGGATGGAAAAAAGCTGAAATGAATGAATGGAGACTAAATGATCTATGGGGCAGTATTAAACATACATTACTACATAGTCCAATCTTAAGAATCCATTCACGTTTCCCTACTTGTCCCAATAATGAATGGATGTTCTTTTTTTTTTTGAGACGGAGTCTTGCTCTGTCGCCCGGGCTGGAGTGCGGTGGCCGGATCTCAGCTCACTGCAAGCTCCGCCTCCCGGGTTTACGCCATTCTCCTGCCTCAGCCTCTGGAGTA
>NW_012117844.1:855482-860161 GCF_000951035.1 Colobus angolensis palliatus | reverse complement strand
TTAGCCAGGATGGTCTCGATCTCCTGACCTCGTGATCCGCCCGTCTAGGCCTCCCAAAGTGCTGGGATTACAGGCTTGAGCCACCGCGCCCGGCCAAATGGATGTTCTTTATAGAAAATAGATCCAGTTCAGAATCACACTTGGCATGTGGTAGTCTGAACTGCAATCTTTAATCTCTTTCAGGCTGGAGGTTTCTCAGCCTTTTGTTGATGTACATGAACTAGACACTTTAGAAGGGTTACAGGCCACATACTTGATAGCATGACTTTCAGTTGGGTTTGTCTGATAAGACTGTGTTGACTCATAATTAAGTTCAGGATATATATCCTTAACAGGAAAAACACAGAAGAGATGCTGTGTTCTTCTCAATGCATCCTATTAATATATGGGCCTGGCTTGTTTCTGTGTTCTCCTTTGTCTCACTGGCCTACCTATATATTCCCATGTCAACAGCACCACCTTAACAACTATAGTTATTTACACCTTGATGTGTAGGTAGGGCAAGATGCCCTGACTAAACAGTTTTTTCAAATTTATCTTAACCATTCATGGTCCTTGATGATTTTTAGGATCAGCTTGTCATATTCTGCATAAACAAAAAACAAAACCTATTAAGATTTTGACTGAGGCCGGGCGCGGTGGCTCAAGCCTGTAATCCCAGCACTTTGGGAGGCCGAGACGGGCGGATCACAAGGTCAGGAGATCGAGACCATCCTGGCTAACACGGTGAAACCCCGTCTCTACTAAAAAATACAAAAAACTAGCCGGGCGAGGTGGCGGATGCCTGTAGTCCCAGCTACTCGGGAGGCTGAGGCAGGAGAATGGCGTAAGCCTGGGAGGCGGAGCTTGCAGTGAGCTGAGATCCGGCCACTGCACTCCAGCCTGGGCAACAGAGCGAGACTCCGTCTCAAAAAAAAAAAAAAAAGATTTTGACTGAAATTGCACTCAATCTACAAATTTATTAAGAATGAACTGACAACTCTACAGCATTGAGTCTTCCCACTGATAAGCATGGTGTATCTCGCTACATTCATTCAGCTCTTCTTCAAAACCATTTTATAATCTTCTTCAGGAAGGCCTTTTATTAGATTTGTTCCTAGATGCTTATAGTTTTTGCCATTAAAGTTAATGTAATATTTTAAAAATTTATTTGCTGATAGGTTAATGCTGATATGTGAACATGAAATGATATGCTATCATTTTTTGTTTATTCTTCTTATCTTTAGCAACAATACTAACCTTTCTTATTCTAATAGGTTGTCTACTGGTGCTCTCGAAGGTCCTCTTGAATTTAATTTGTAGCTTTTCCATACTGATAATCAATTATGCCAACACCATTTTCTAAAGAGCTTACATTTCTCACTGATTTCAGATTCCCACATTAAGTGTATGTCTACTTTTGGAGTCTATTCTGTCCCACTAAGCCATTTGTCTATCTCTGTGTCATTAAAACCTTGTTTTACTATAGCTTATTACTACAGCTTTATTATGATCTCAATTCTACTAAGACAAGTCCCTTTCTTTTGTTGTTGTTTTTTCTATACTGTCTTCATTAATTGAACATAGTGATCTTTTCTATCATTTTAGGATATTTATAAGGTTCTATGAAAAACCTTGTTGGGATTTATTGACATTAGTAATATTAATTTGATTAAAAACTGGCATTTCATTTCCATCAGTAAAAATTTAAAATTTCCCCACAGAAGTCTTACATATTTAAGGGTTTTTTTCTTACTTGGGTAAAGAAGCTTTTGTTGCTTTGTGAAATGGATTTCTTTTCTATTACATTGTCTACTGGTGCTATTGTGTAACAGGAAAACTACAGGGTTTTGTTTTTGGTTTTTTGGGGTTTTTTTTTTTTTTTTTTTTTTTTTTTTTGCCACAGAGTCTCACTCTGCCAGGCCGGAATACAGTGGCACGGTCTCAGCTTACTGCAACCTCTGCCTGCAGGGTTCAGGCGATTCTCATGTCTCAGCCTCCCGAGCAGCTGGGACTACAGGCATGCGCCACCATGCCCGGCTAAGTGTTATTGTATTTTTAGTAGTGATGGGGTTTCACTATGTCGGCCAGGGTGATCTCGGCCTCCTGACCTCAAGTGATCCACCTACCTCTGCCTCCCAAAGTGTTGGGATTACAGGTGTGAGCCACCGTGCCCAGCCAAAACTACAGAGTTTTTGAATGCTGAATGTCTAATTAACCACCTTTCAAAACTTAGTTTACTAGGTTCATGTTCCTAGGTTTTCTAGGTTAAAAAAAAAAAATCACACCATCAGTAAATGACAGTTTATTTCCACCTTTTCAATCTTGCATTACATTTCTGTTTCTTTACTTGGTGCATTAACAAATAGAAATGGAGACAACAGATATCCTTCTCTTGTTGTTCTCTAAAAGAACTGCATTTAATGTTTCACCATTAATGCATGATGTTTGCTGTAATTTTCTGATAGATACCATCTATCAGGCATTCCCTTCCATTTCTATTCACTGTCTGAATAGGTGCTGAACTTTATCCAGTATTATTTATTTTTTTACTTTTTTGAAGACAGAGTCTCCCTCTGTTACCCAGGCTGAGATGCAATGCCATGATCATAGCTCACTGCAGCCTTTAACTTGTAGGCTCAAGAAATCCTTCTCAGTCTCTCAAGTACCTGGAACTACAGATGTGCACTACTACACCTAGCTAACTTTAAAATAAAAAGTTTTGATTTTTTTTTTTTTTTTTTGAGACAGAGTCTTGCTCTGTTGCCCAGGCTGAAATGCAATGGCACAACCTCCGCTCACTGCAACCTCCACCTTCCGGGTTCAAGTGATTCTCCTGCCTCGGCCTCCTGAGTAGCTGGGATTACAGGTGTGTGCCACCACACTTGGCTAATTTATTATTTTTAGTAGAGATGGGGTTTTACCATGTTTGCTAGGCTGGTCTCAAACTCCTGACCTGAAGGGATCTGCCTGCCTCGGCCTCCCATAGTGCTGGGATTACAAGCATGAGCCACTGTGCCCTGCCTAAAAAATGTTTTATAGATGAGATCTCTCACTATGTTGCTCAGACTTGCCTCAAACTCCTGGCTTCAAGTGATCCTCCTACCTCAGTCTTCTAGCTAGCTAGGATTTCAGGCACAAGCCACAGCACACCTGGCATATCAATTTTTCCTACATCTACTCCCACCTGATCCTTCTCCATTAATATGTTAATGTAGTGAGCTACACTGTTACATCACCCTCAAAGTCCTAGACTACACACTCTCTCAGCTCCACTCTATGGTATAACTATTCCCCTTTATTTGTACATAACTCTGTCATGGGTCTTCCAATACTTGGTCTTTTTGACTCCCACTTTCTCACTAGATTCTAAGTTCCTTGAAAAGAGGGACTGTATCTTCTTATTCATGTTTTTGTTTCTAAAAATTAGCATGTTTCCTAACACAAATATTGTTTGAATAAATAAAAATAAGAATAAACAAAGACTAAGCATAGTGTTTTTTAAACCATTGCTTTCTATTGAGAGTTACAAGCTGACAATCTCCAAGCTAACAACTCACTTGGCAGCCTGGAATAGGTACTCTCACTAAGGTGTGTATCAAAAATCAGTTGAATAATAGAGTCCTAAACTACAATTTGAGATCTGCAGAACAAGGAAGACTATTAGCAAGGCAAGCTAAATCTGACCTGTGACTGATTTATGCTTATTGCAAGACAAATAGTGAAAAAGTCAGAACAGCCCGAGGCAAATGAGAGTTTAAATGGAAAAGCGAGTCTCTCAAATAAAAGCATCAACTAGAACTAGTTACTTATAAAAACAAGGAGACTATATGGTAGAAGTCAGATCACATGTCATGGCAAACAAAGACAAATAGCAGCATGGTCAAGAAGTCATGGTAAAACTGAAGGAAAAACCTTGTTTTATTTAGGCAATCAACTCTGGTATCTTTTTCTTTTTTTCTTTTTTCTTGTCTGGTACCTTTTTTAGTCAGTAAGTTAAACAAATACTCACTGAGTACCTACTGTACTGGCCACATGACTTAATGCATGAAAGCTCGGTCTAGTCAAGCTATCATTGTGGAGAAAACTATACTTGTAATTGGGAGAACAGAGTAAGAACAACACCAGTAACAAAAATTTTAGGTATATTTACAGTTATATAAATTTCATTTGCAAACACTAAATACCTTTCCTTTCTAGCCTTCTTCTATCTTTTATTTCTATTTTCTTTATTCTACATTTGAATCCCTTACATACCTCTCATCTATGACTGTCTCCTACTCATACACTGACCACATTTAGACCTAGAAACACTTTAGAGATACCTGGTTTCACCATAAATCAGAAAACCAAAGTTCAAACTAGTAATCTGCCTAGGATCCTAGAGCTCCTTTACTCTCTCTTAGTTTTTCCTTTTATAGGATCATTCAAGAAAACAAAGAAAAGACTGACTTAAAAAAAAAAGGTTTCAGCAATGTTTTTTCTAAAACCCAAGTGTACATCATACATCACTGTTTCATTGTATTGTTTGAGCATATTCCCAATTCTGTTTTCACAGTGAGTAATCAAACTAAAGATGATTAATTTCCTTTCCTCCTCCAGTTCAATGTGGTGATATTTTATTATAAACCTGGGCATTTAAATCTAATAATAAGTACTCAAGAAAAAAAAATTTTGGCCGGGCGCGGTGGCTCAAGCCT
>NW_012117844.1:853466-855262 GCF_000951035.1 Colobus angolensis palliatus | reverse complement strand
AAAAAAAAAAAAAAAGAAAAAAAAAATTTTTTTTTTGAGACGGAGTCTCGCTCTGTCGCCCAGGCTGGAGTGTTGTGGCATCATCTCAGCTCAATGCTCCTGGGTTCATGCAATTATCCTGCTTCAGTCTCCCAAGTAGCTAGGATTACAGGCACCCACCACCACACCTGACTCATTTTTGTTATTTTTAGGAGAGATGGGGTTTCAGCATGTAGACCAGGCTGGTCTTGAACTCCTGGCCTCAAGTGATCCTCTCACTTTGGCCTCCCAAAGTGCTGGGATAGCAAGTGTAAGTCACCACACCCAGCCTAAGAAAAATTTAATATTAGAACTAAAAATATATATAAATTTTAAAACTGTATTATTTGTAGTGCAAGCTCATTACTACATGACCATATACAATTTGGATTATACTAATTTGGATTATCCAAATACATAATTTGAATTATATTATACTTTGGATGTGTAATATTCTAACGAACACATGGTGATATCATTCCTTCAATAAATTTTATAATGTAAATGCTACCTTTGTCCTTGACAGAGTTGTTATCAAGTTCTGTTTCCTTTAAAGTGTTTTTTCAAAAAAAGTGTTAATGCTTCTTCTTAAATTTTGTGTCCAATATTCCTCACATGATATCTTGAAATTTATTCAGTTGTCAGGAAATTCTACAGTCTTTGCATAAAGCTCTTTCAAGAATTAGCAAGTTTTCCGAATTTAGAATTTTGGTTTAATCAAAATCTGTTAAAATTTTTTTGTAAAAAAAAAATTGATGTTTTATATTAAGTTTTTTCAGACTTTGCGAAAGACTGCTTTTAACAATTAAAATAATTCTTCGTATAAAAGGAAGGAATTATATAGTTATATACTAATGATACCAGATGAAATTTTAGAAATCTGAGGAAAAATGAAAAACGCAATTTAAATATTTGAGTGAAAAGTACTTCAACACCTAAAATTAACCTCACAATCAAAAGGGATCTTAAAGATAGGTGAATGAAAACTTTCTATATCCCTTCATAAAACTGTGCTGCTTTGTATCTACAAATCTATGAAATTAGTACATGGGCTGTGAAGGGATTTCTATGCTCTGATTTGACTCTAGGAAAACCAATAGAATAGTGGAGTTCTTGAACAGGCTAATACCCTAAGCACTCCAAGCCTCTATCTATAACTTCTGTTCTACACTGTACCTATTCGAGTTATTTTAGTATGAAAACAGAACTGAAAAGTTCCTATTTCTTTATAATCATCAGATGTTATATTATAGTCTATTATTATAAACTTTCTGTACTTAGAGCCCAGGATAACCATTAAGCACTCTCGGCATGGATCTAGAAAGCAATAAACTTCCCATTATAAGGCTTGAGTTTCCCATTTGATGCGGGCCCAATTTGAGTAAGGGTCATACTGACATATGTTAGGATCATGGAAAACAGGCCCTTTCACTCTAAGGATGTGATCTCTTTATTATCCCTATATATGGGCTAAATAATAGAAGAAATTGCTTTAAAAAAAGTTTAAAAAGTTGTCACTCTGGGCCAGGCGCCGTGGCTCATGCCTGTAATCCCAGCACTTTGGGAGGCCAAGGTGGGTGGATCATGAGGTCAAGAGTTCGAGACCAGCCCGGCCAAGATGGTGAAACCCCATCTCTACTAAAAATAAAAATAAAAATAAATTAGCTGGGCATGGTGGTGGGTGCCTGTAATCCCAGCTATTCAGGAGGCTGAGGCAGAGAATTGCTTGAGCTGGGAGGCGGAGGTTGCAGTGAGCCGAGATCGCGCCATTGCACTCC
>NW_012117844.1:842255-851601 GCF_000951035.1 Colobus angolensis palliatus | reverse complement strand
TGTAAACCCGGGAGGCGGAGCTTGCAGTGAGCTGAGATCCGGCCACTGCACTCCAGCCCGGGCGACAGAACAAGACTCCGTCTCAAAAAAATAAATAAATAAATAAACAAACAAACATATATATATATATATTCCTTCAACTCAATTTCTTCCCACTTTCATAAATTCAATTACTTTGCATGACAGCCAACAACAAGTCTAATATTAATAAAAGCTTTTACCTATCTACAGAATATTTTCACATATATTAACTATCTTGATCTTCACACTTACTGAACAGGTCATTCTTGGAGAGGTACGTGACATATAATTACCATACAGAGATTACAGACACAGTCTTTCATGTTTTTGTTCGCATAATTTTGGACACATTAAGTTACCTTTTCAAAAGCTGGAAAATCTATGACATTTTCTAGTTAGTCCAAGATTAAGCTAGCAGTAAAGCATGATATTCACTGATTTAGCAAACAGAAGTAATGCTTTAATTTAAAAACTGCAAATGGGGCCGGGCGCGGTGGCTCAAGCCCGTAATCCTGGCACTTTGGGAGGCTGAGATGGGCGGATCACGAGGTCAGGAGATCGAGACCATCCTGGCTAACATGGTGAAACCCCGTCTCTACTAAAAAATACAAAAAACTAGCCGGGCGAGGTGGCGGGCGCCTGTAGTCCCAGCTACTCAGGAGGCTGAGGCAGGAGAATGGCATAAACCCAGGAGGCGGAGCTTGCAGTGAGCTGAGATCCAGCCACTGCACTCCAGCCTGGGTGACAGAGCAAGACTCTGTCTCAAAAAAAAAAAAAAAAAAGAAAGAAAAACTGCAAATGGACACAAAAATAATTAAAATCCAGTACTATACATATACTTTACTTCGGTTTCACCTAAACTTAATAAAATGGCTGAACCCACCCTTTATTTATTAGAATAAGCCGACTTAGCCCTTCAAATATTAAGTTAGCTGTTTTTTAACTTTTGGTTTCAGAACCCCTTTTTACTCTTAAAAAATTACTGCAGATTCCCAAAGAGCTTTTGTTTATGTGGATTATATCTATCTATATTTACTATATTAAAATTTAAAATAAAGAATTTTAAAAAAATATTAATTCACCTAAACGTAACAGTGTTTGTTAACATAAAGAACATTTTTATAACTTTTTCAAAACATAACATTTTAGTGGGAAATAACATTCTTTCACTTCTTTGCAAATCTCAGTGTTTGGCTTAATACAATACACCTGTATTCTTAAACCTGCTTCTGCATTCAGTGTGCTGCGATACATTGTTTTTGCTTTAAGTATAAGAAATATGACTTCACACAAGTATGTAATTAGAAAGAGGAAAATTATGATTGGCACATTCACACAATTATTGATATTCTTCTTTGATATTACCAAAATCCAGTAAAGGTTATTTCTTAAAGGTTAAGTGCAATGTGGAATCTGAATATCAATGAACTTTTCTTTCTCTGTTTTACATTAAAATCCATTGGTCTATCTGGCACATTCAATGGATCTTTTAATTACGTGTGCATAACTTCTTAACATCATTCATTGGTCATTTAGAAATTATTGGTTCTCTGAATTATACAGATCTTCCAAATGTCAGTACATTTTATTACTTTAAAAAAAAAAAAACAGCCAGGCACGGTGGCTCATGCCTGTAATCCCAACACTTTGGGAGGCTGAGGGTGGTGAATCATGAGGTCAGGAGATGGAGACCATCCAGGCTAACACGGTGAAACCCTGTCTCTACTAAAAATACAAAAAATTAGCCGAGCATGGTGGCAGGCACCTGTAATCCCAGCTACTCTGGAGGCTGACGCAAGAGAATGCTGTGAACCGGGAAGCGGAGCTTGCAGTGAGCTGAGATCAAGCCACTGCACTCCAGTCTGGGTGACAGAGCAAGACTCCGTCTTAAAAAAACAAACAAACAAAAACCAAAAGACATTCATTAATATCACCTCCAATCTCATCAGAAAAGTCTTTAAATATTGAGTAGCTCTCAAGCCCATGTTTTCTATAAATCAAATTTCATCACTGACAACAATCAGTTGTTTTCCCTGAAGTGACAGGCTCACTTTATTCATTTCTGAGGAACTGTCTGCCCAGTACTCAAGTATTAACAACCAGTTTGTCTGTCATTCTTTCAAATAAAAATGGTGTTCCAAAAAACAGGGACTGCTTCAACCTTGCAACTCAAAAATCATGAATACCTTTTCTTGAGATAATCATCGAGCAAGAACATTATATATGGTTCCCATTTTGCCCGCAGAATGTTAAAAAGATTCAAGGGTCAAGACCCAACAAAATAACTTTTACTGCTTCATCAAGGACATGGTGAAACTGGGTTTATTTATATATATCTTACAAGTATATAATGAGAAAAATACAATGATTGCCCATACAATTTGGTACAATTCCTTGATTCATACTAAAATGTCAGCAGTTTTACCAACCTTTGCTTTTGCATCGTCAGTGCTTTAGCAACACAAAAAAAGGCAAAGGATATCTTAGTATTATTATGAAAATAATTCTGACCTGACAGACAACCTTGAAGGAATCTCTGTCCTAGCAGGGGTCTGATCTTATTTGAGAACTACTGTATTAGGTAATTCAATTACTATTGTTGGTATAGAGACCTGAGGACTTAATATTATGCTAATCTAGAACATTCACTTATATGGTTGCCAACCTCATGACCAGTAACTGAAACAAAAGAAGGCTGTTTATAGATTCAACGGACAGCACTGATCTGTGATGGAACATTTTACCCATCGTCCCTAAGCCCTAAGATTGGGTCACAGAAGTTGGTTTTAATCAGTATTCTAGAGTAGTAATTGCTCCAGATCTACTTAGGCCTAGAGACTCAAGAAATTCCAAAGTGAGCTGATACACAGGTATTTCCCTTGATCAGTGACAGACTTACCTACTACAGCTTTCACTCCCATACTATCAATTCAGTATAGTAAGACCTCTTAATCTGTATTCCCCTCCTAAGGTAATTTAAATAGTTCACTTGATTAATTATGGGTGACAAGTATTAATTATGGGTGACTTTCATTTTTGAGAAGAAAGCCCTTTAAAATGAGAAAAAAATCCCAAAGAAAATCTCTTCTAATTAATGAATTAAATTTAGTCATGGAAACTTACCTTAAGCAAGCAGTTTTTAAATTTGGTAAGAAAATCTTTTTTCCAATCACCAATTTCTCTGATTTTTTTTTAAAAGTCCCCATACGGGACAAGTCTAAGTATATGAATAAGATTACCGCAATATTCGTTTGTCTTTTTCAGTGTACCAGAAAAGTGCTCCAAATGGATCAATGCTAACTTCATTATAAACCCACCAATTAAAGGCAAAATAATAGATACCTATTACAAAAGCACTAAGACAAACAAAAATTAATTAGAAATATAATAAAAAGTAAAATAGAAGACAAAAAATAGCCACACATACATTCAAGATGCGATGAACCAAGTTAGAGGAAAGATACACATACAGAAAGGTAAGGAATTATTAATAGACAAGTTAACAAAACTTGCAGTCATGTTCTACAAATGGTCCATGAGAAACAAACTGTTTTGGGGACCTCCAATTTAGCAAAAGAGTCATTTTTTCGAGACAGAGTCTCGCTCTGTCAGCCAGGCTGGAGTGCAGTGGCGCGATCTCGGCAACCTCTGCCTCCCGGGTTCAAGGAACTCTCCTGCCTCAGCCTCCCGAGTAGCTGGGGTTACAAGCATGTGCCACCACGCCCAGCTAATCTTTGTATTTTTAGTAGAGATGGGGTTTCACCATGTTGGCAAAGCTGGTCTCAAACTGACCTCAGGTAATCTGCCCACGTCAGCCTCCCAAAGTTCTGGGATTACAGGCGTGAGCCACCGCGCCCGGCCACTAAATAGTTTTTAAAAGGCAAAGGAACAAATGACCTAAGATTTTAAAATACTGTATTGTATTATTCCTCAACTTGGTTCCTCCACTAAGGCTAGTCTCTTCACCATTTCCCAAATCATACGTGCAGTATGCTTTCCCCTCAAAATGCTTCCTTGGCCTAAAATACCCTCCTCTCCTCATGGATAGCTATCCAAGTCCAGTCACCTTTCAAGGTTTAAATCAAATCTAACTTCCTTCACAGATAGGTTTCCCTGACTAACCATACCTTCAGGGGCCAAACCTAACTTCTAGACATCGGGGCTCCCTAATTTATTTCAGTTCACACGCCTGCACAACTCACTCTCTCAGCACACTCTCTCTCTCAAAAGAAACATGAAACCCATACAGATTAATGAAAAAAAAGCAACCTAATAACCAGAGATTTGTTTTCAAATACCTGCTTGGGATCATTCACTATTAACTACAGGTTTGTCTTAGTCAGTATACACATTCAGTACTATGCTTCGGGGTCCCCAACCCCTGGGCCAAGGACTAGTCCAGGGCCGTGGCCTGTTTGGAACCAGTCTGCACGGCAGGAGGTGAGCGGTGGGCAGATGAGCTTTACCACCTGAGCTCCGCCTCCTGTCAGACTGGCAGCAGCAACAGATTCTCTTAGGAGCACGAATCCTATTGTGAACTGCCATACGAGAGATCTAGGTTGCCCATTCCTTATGAGAATCTAATGCCCCCCGCCCTGGTCCATGAAAAAAATTGTCCTCCATGAAAATGATCCCTACTGCCAAAAAGGTTGGGGGCTGCTGCTATACTTAAGTTAAAAAAAAAAAAAAAAAAAAAGATACAGGCCGGGTGCAGCAGCTCACACCTGTAATCCCAGCACTTTGGGAGGCTGAGGCAGGCAGATCACGAGGTCAGGAGATCAAGACCATCCTGGCTAACATGGTGAAACCCCGTCTCTACTAAAAATACAAAAAATTAGCCAGGCGTGGTGGCATGCCCTATAGTCCCAGCAACTCAACTCAGAAGGCTGAGGCAGGAGAATCGCTTGAATCAGAGAGGTGGAGGTTACAGTGAGCCAAGATCAGGCCACTGCACTCCAGTAGCCTGGGCAACAGAGCAAGACTCTGTCTCAGGACAAAAAAAAAAAAATTACAAATTCTGAATCATTACATGTATATTCTATTTGCAAAGGTGGAAATATTGTCGAATTCATTTGCAAATATATGAAATCAGGAGCTGGAAAAAATTAAGTTAACCTTCAAATATGAGAAAACTCACCCCATTTTCCCTAATTATTCAAGTTAACTGGGATATTACTACAGTTCACCTTTTAAACCATGGATTAGGGGTTTTGTCTTTCCATTGGTATTTCCCTGTAAATTCTCATCCTCCACTACTTTGTAGTAGTTCAGGTCTTAATCAAGGACTAGTGGCCAGGCATGGTGGCTCACACCTGTAATCCCAGCACTTGGGAGGCTGAGGCAGGCTGATCACTTGAGGTGAAGAGTTGGAGAGCAGCCTGGCCAACATGGAAAAACCCCGTCTCTACTAAAAATACCAAAGAATAATTAGCCGGGTGTGGTGGTGTACAACTGTAATCCCAGCTACTCGTGAAGGTTAGGCATGAGACTCGCTTGATCCCAGGAGGCAGAGGCTGCAGTGAGCTGTGATTACACCACTGCACTCCAGCTTGGGTGACAGAGCGAGACCCTGTCTCAAATAAAAAAAAAAAAAAAAAAATCAAAGACTAGTATCCAACATCTAAAACTAAACCAACTTCCTTGGTCCTTCACCACCCAGGGAAAGGAGACATTAATAGTTATGTTATCGATAATAATGTGAAGTTCAACTTTTTTCCTAGCCTTCACTAGGAAAATCAGTCACATTAAGAATACAGGTCAGGCACAGTGGCTAATGCCTATAACCCCAGGACTCTGGGAGACCAAGGCAGGAGGACTGCTTGAGCCCAGGAGTTCAAGACCAACCTAGGAAACAAAGTAGGACCCCATCTCTACAAAAAAAAAATCTTCATTAGCCAGGCATGGTGACACACACCTATAGTCCCAGCTATTCAGGAAGCTGAGGTGGGAGGATCGTCTAAGACTGGGAGGTCAAGGATGTAGTGAGCTGTGATCATGCCACTGCATTCCAGCCTGGGCAACAGAGCAAGACCCCGTCTCAAAAAAAAAAAAGAATACACTATCTAAAAATTTTTCATGAAGGACTACTGAGCTCCCTCACAAAGTTTGATTTTTAATGTAAGCACTATGTTAATATAAAAAGTTGTGGGCTGGACACGATGGCTCATGCCTGTAATCCCAGCACTTTAGGAGGCCGAGACAGGTGGATCACCTGATGTCAGGAGTTCGAGATCAGCCTGGCCAACATGGTGAAATCCCGTCTCTACTAAAAATACAAAAATTAGCCGGGCATGCTGGTGGGTGCCTATAATCCCAGCTACCAGGAAGGTTGACGCAGGAGAATTGCTTGAACCCGGGAGGCAGAGGTTGCAGTGAGCCGAGATCGCACCACTACACTCCAGCCTGGGTGACAGAGAAAGACTCTGTCTCAAACAATAAATAAATAAAATAAAATAAAATGTTATAAACAATGACCTTTTTTTCTTCCCCACTAATTATACTGCCCAGCTTTCTAGTTTAAATTTTTTTTTTTTTTTGACAGAGTCTTGCTCTATCTTCTAGGCTATAGTGCAGTGGCATGATCTCAGCTCACTACAGCGTCCACCTCCCAGGTTCAAGCAATTCTCCTGCCTCAGTCTCCCGAGTAGCTGGGATTACAGGCACTCACCACCATGCCCAGCTAATTTTTGTATTTTTAGTAGAGACGGGGTTTCACCATGTTGGCCTGGTTGGTCTCGAACTCCTGACATCAGGTGATCCACCTGTCTCGGCGTCAGCCTCCCAAAGTGCTGGGATTATAGGTGTGAGCCACCGGGCCTGGCCCCAGCTTTCTACTTTAATTCAAAATACTAACTTCTACCTCTAGCGTGAAATCAAGAGATCATAGTCCCATAAAAAAAAAAAACAAGGAAGAAAGTTCCTACTCAACTTTACTTATCTTCATTTTGTTCTATTTTATCCACCCATTAGTATTGTCTAATCATAGTCCTAATCACTATTCAGAACTGCAACCTCCAAAATCTCAAATTTTGAAAATCTACTTTGACCTTGACTTCCTATCTTTTCACCCTCTCTCATGCCCTCACTTCTAACCTACTCTTCCTTCATTCTTATTACAACTCTCAGAGACGTCTGAATCACAGCAATTCCATCTTGAATAGGGGCTAGGTAAAATAAAGCTAAGACCTGCTGGGCTTCATTCCCAGCCGGTGAGGCATTCTAAGTCACAGGTTGAGATAGGAGGTTGGCACAAGATACAGGTCATAAAGACCCCGCTGACAAGACAGGTTGCAGTAAAGAAACTGGCCAGAACCCACCAAAACCAAGATGCTGACAAGAGTGTCCTCTGGTCGTCCTCACTCCCACCAGTGCCATGACAGTTTACAAATGCCACGGCAATGGCAGGAAGTTACCCTATATGGTCTAAAAAGGGGAGGCATGAATAATCCACCCCTTGTTTGGCATATCATCAAGAAATAACCACAAAAATGGGCAATCAGCAGCCCTCGTGGCTGCTCTGCCTGTGGAACAGCCATACTTATATTCCTCTACTTTCTTAATAAACTTGCTTTCACTTTATAGACTCGCCCTAAATTCTTTCTTGCCCGAGAGAACCCTCTCTTGGGGTCTGGACTGGGACCCCTTTCCAGTAACACAACCTTTAATCTCTAAGCTTCCTCCTGATCTTTGCTTTCGTCCTCACTTTAATGCTCACACATTATTATTCAACTATTCAGCTAAGAATCTGTAGTCTGTTTTTTCTCTCATCCCACGTCTGTTTATTCAGAATTCTGAATAAATTCTACAGGTATTTTTGTCAGTTTCTGAGCAGCTAAGCATTACTGGCTAGTCAACCATGCTCACTGGCTCAACTACAAATGTGTGGTTTCCAAATCTCAAATAAGCCATCAACCCTGCATGACAATACTTGTATTCATCTTTAACTGACACTCTTTGTGATTTCCTCTTAGCAGCCTTGTAAAATGTTTCCACTTTTCTCAAACCTAATTCCTCCACCGTTATTTACATCTTCATGCCTCTTTTTCATGCTATTTTCTTTGCTTAAAATGTCCTTCCTTCCACTCTCCCACTGCTTATGACTCCTGTTCAGCCTGATTTCTCCTACGGAGCTCTCATGTCCAGCTCAAACAGCTCCTCCAAGAAGCCTTTCCTCCATGTAAATCATCACTTCCCTTTCTGTGCGAACACTGTCTCAAGAACATAATTCCTTACCATGGCACAGATACCACATTGCAATTTGTTTACATGCACCTCCCCCTTATCGTGGGCAAAGCATCCTATTTAGCATCTAGCAGTCTGTTACACAGTAAGCACTTAGAAACTACTCCCATATTAATTGATCTTTGAAGGAACTAGCCCTTCATCCCTTTCACCGAGTATTACACTTAGATCCTAACAAGAAAGAGCTCTGCCCTGAGTCCCACTCTGGCCCTCCTCGGCCCACATGCTTCCACTGGGAAAGGAGCCCACGTAAACAGGGGTATGTGCCTATATACCTCCTTTTCTTTTTTTTTTTTGAGACAGAGTCTCACTGTCACCCAAGCTGGAGTGCATTGGCATAATCTTGGCTCACTGCAACCTCCACCTCCCAGCTTCAAGCGATTCTTCTGCCTCAGCCTCCCGAGTAGCCGGGATTACAGGGGCCCACCAACATGCTCGGCTAATTTTTGTATTTTTAGTAGAGACGGGGTTTCACCATGTTGGCCTGGCTGATCTTGAACTCCTGATCTCAAGCGATCCACCGGCCTCGGCCACCCAAGATGCTGGGATTACAGGCGTGAGCCCCCATGCCTGGCCTACCTCCCCACTTTTAAATGACACTCCAGGTACCCAGAACTTTGCAATTTCTTGCCCAAACACTTTTAACCCAATTTCAGGGCCCACACAGGCCTCTTTCCTAGGTCTGTCCTTAGAACAGACTGTGCCACACTTGTGTACACCATTAGGCCAAGGAGTACTTGTTTGGGGATGGGAGTACAAGAGCTTAGACCTTGTGCATGCATGCAAGGTGTTCACAGCGTGTACATGAGACCTCTTTGTGGTGCCAGAAAGAGCCAGGGATGGGGGGAGGAGGTTGGGCTTAACCACATTCTGCTGCAAAACTGTGAATTTATGAATTCTAAATTCCACAGATTTTATATTTGAACCTTTCAAGTCATTATGAAGGTATATTTATCAAGAGAAAAGACTAGAATATAGTTAATGATTTGCTGGCCTGGTTTATAAGCTTTAAATATTTAGGCCTATTGTGGTAAATGAATGCTTATCCTGGATCTTACAAATGTTAGGGGCAGATCTCCTCTCA
>NW_012117844.1:841563-841945 GCF_000951035.1 Colobus angolensis palliatus | reverse complement strand
AAAAGAAAGATTATTAAACTAGCAAAATAGATCTAAGAAGGCATAAAAATAGAATCAGGAATAAAGAGAACATTTAAAGTAATTTTCCAATTTCAGTAACTAGCTAAACATTAAATGACTGATTGAGGATTTAAACTTTCAAGTCCATGTTTTTGTTTTTGCCCTCCTACCACTCTGACTCTCCAAAAGCAGCCAGTTTACTAATTAATAAATTAAGTATTATACAGATGTCCCAATACCAAGTATAATCTCAAATACTATTTCTTTTTTTTTTTGAGACAGAGTCTTGCTCTGCTGCCCAGGCTGGAGTGCTGTGGCTAGATCTCAACTCACTGCAAGCTCCGCCTCCCGGGTTCACGCCATTCTCCTGCCTCAGCCTCCC
>NW_012117844.1:839896-841448 GCF_000951035.1 Colobus angolensis palliatus | reverse complement strand
GAATCATACTGAGAACAAGGCAATCATGATGGACTTTTCTTGAAGACAGTCCAATACAAAGCTGTAGACAAAAAAATCTCAACATGGCCCAGGTGCAGTGGCTCACGCCTGTAATCCCAGCATGAGATTTTAGAAGGCTGAGGTGGGCAGATCACTTGAGGTCAGGAGTTCGAGACCAGCCTGGCCAACATGGTGAAATCCTGTCTCTACTAAAAATACAAAACTTAGCCAGGTATGGTGGTGGGCACCTGTAATCCCAACTACTCAGGAGGCTGAGGCAGGAGAATCAGTTGAACCTGGGAGGAGGAGGTTGCAGTGAGCCGAGATCACACCACTGTACTCCAACCAAGGTGACAGAGTAAGACTCCGTCTCATAAAACAAACAAACAATAACAACAACAAAAAAACACAACATATTGGACAGGAAAGTTATTGGAAACCAAACTGAAAGCACTCTATACTCTAATACTGTAAAAAACCATGGACCATGAAATCTTGTTCCAATCACCTTGCCTCAAAGGAGATACAACATAGGTGGTAAAAATATACAATAAAGGTAATTAAAACAAATACGGGGACAGAGAGAGAACAAATGAAAAGGAGAAATAGAAGACAAACTAAAAAAATAAACTAAATTCTACAGTACTAAAACTAGAAAGTATTCTCAAAATTTTGAAAATTAATACAATTATAGTTATCTTCACTTAGTTCTTCAACATTTACTTACAACTTACGACATGCCAACTTCTATGTTAGGTGCTGGTGATACATGCTAAGTACTAGGTTAGGTGCTAGCAATACATGAGACAAAACATCTAGCCCCTAAACAGTAATAAAGCAGAGCAATAGCTACTCAGGTGAAGGTACTTCAGAATCATAAGCAAGAAAACAACTCTGCCTGGGGACTTCACAAGGTATTAAAGGAAAGGCAGGAATTGGTTAGTCAAAGAAAAGGGTAAGGATAGTCTAGAGCAGGAGTCCCTAATCCCTGGGCCATGGATTGGGTCCATGCCTTGTTAGGAAAGCCACACAGCAGGAGATGAGTGGTGGGCTGGCAAGCATTACTGCCTGAGCTCCGCCTCCTGTCAGATAAGCAAAGGCATTAGATTCTCACAGGAACACAAACTCTATTGTGAACTGCACATGCGAGGGATCTAGGTTGCATGCTCCTCATAAGAATATAAAGGCTGATGATCTGAGGTGAAACAGTTTCATCCTGAAACCATCTCCCCTCAGCCTTGGTCCATGTAAAAATTGTCTTCCATGAAACCAGTTCCTGGTGCCAAAAAGGTTGGGGACCGCTGCTCTAGAGGAAAATAATTCTAATGATAATAATATAAATAAAACAATAAAGAGCTAACATTATTGGACACTTTCTATATGTTAAGCATTGTACATACATTATTCTATTTGATTCTCATAATAATCCTGTGACTTTTATCTCACTTACAAATTAAGTAACTTACTAAAGATCATACAGCTATATAGAGGTGACACTAACAGAGATCATACAAAACTAAGTTGGCCGGGCGCGGTGGCTCAAGCCTGTAAT
>NW_012117844.1:838606-839089 GCF_000951035.1 Colobus angolensis palliatus | reverse complement strand
ACAGCACTCCAGCCTGGGTGACAGAGCGAGACTCTGTCTCAAAAAAAAAAAAGAACTGAACCCAAGTCTATCTAACATAAGGTCCAAATTCATTCTACTTTACTACACATGGCTCTATTATTCAATCATTCAACAGAAATATATCAAGAACCTACTGTTTGTCAAGCACTGCCCTAGGAATACAGAGACAAAAGATAGAGTCCCTGGCTTCAGGAAACTCACAGGCTAGTCAATAGAGTCAAGCAAAGAGTCAGGCTGGTTCACATCTGTAATCCCAGCACTTTGGGAGGCTGAGGTAGGTGGATCGCTTGAGACCAGCCTGGGCAACATAGTGAAACTCCATCGCTACAAAAACCACAAAAATTAGTCAGGCGTGGTAGTGCGTGTCTGTGGTCCCAGGTACTTGGGAGGCTAAGGTGGGAGAATAGCTTGAGCCCGGGAGGTGAAGGCTGCAGTGAGCGGTGATCATGCCCCTGCACTACA
>NW_012117844.1:829521-830435 GCF_000951035.1 Colobus angolensis palliatus | reverse complement strand
GATAAGTAACAATAAAGAAAAAAGATTTCAATCCACTGAAGTAGGAAAATGCCCTATAGCGTACAGAAGAGCTGGCCCATCATTCCAGATCTCTACATAGCTTCCCTCTTCCTTCCCATTAGTTAAAGAGGATTGATGTTATGTTACAAGTTCTTACAGAGATTATTTGATTCAAAAAGCTACTCAGTGAAATTCAGGATTCATCTCTGAATACAGTAAATCCCAAGTCAGTGAACAGACTTCAAAATTGTGAGGCAGAGTCAGTAAACAGTGTCATGAAGAAGTTAGCTCTTCACTTGCAGAGTCTGGGTGCAAAATGGCAACACCAGAGTCATTAAATTAATCAATTTTCTTAGTCTTAATAAACATTTAAGGTGAAAAAACTTATATAATAAGGTTCCTGGCCAGGCACGGTGGCTCACGCCTGTAATCCCAGCACTTTGGGAGGTCGAGGTAGGCGGATCACGAGGTCAGGAGATCGAGACCATCCTGGCTAACATGGTGAAACCCCGTCCCTACTAAAAAAAATACAAAAAATCAGCCAGGCGTGGTGGTGGGTGCCTGTAGCCCCAGCTACTCAGGAGCCTGAGGCAGGAGAATGGCATGAACCCAGGAGGTGGAGCTTGCAGTGAGCCAAGATCAAGCCACTGTACTCCAGCTTGGGTGCGGAGCGAGACTCCGTTTCAAAAAAGTTCCTATAACAAAAGTCCATGTTACATCTAAAAGCAATAATATAAGACTAGCAGAGCAAAAATGTAATTAAAAGTATATGAACAGCCAGGCATTGTGGTGCACGTGCCTGCGGTCCCAGCTACTCAAGTGTCTAGGGTGGGAGGATGGCCTGAGCCCAGGAGTTTGAGGCCACAGTGCACTATGATCACATATTCCAGCCTGGGCAACATAGCAAGACCCCA
>NW_012117844.1:827773-828237 GCF_000951035.1 Colobus angolensis palliatus | reverse complement strand
AGACATCACAACAGACTATTCAAAATGAAACAAAGAAGACTGAAAGAAAATTGAATTAAACATCAGTAAGTTTTAAGACAACATCAAAGCGACTATTATATATGTAATTGGACTTTCAAAAGGGTGAAGAGGTCAAAAATATATATATATATATTTTTTGTAGCGATAATGACTGAAACTTTTCTAAATTTGATAAAAACTACAAACCCACAGATCCAAGACACTCATCGAATTCCAAGCACAAGAAACATGGAAAATATATAAATAGTTTCATTTACAAAGGGTTCTTGCTCACAAATTCTGTAACTAAATGTACTGTAGAAATTAGACTAGGCCTAACTTTTACATTTACTAGGTACAGAGTTACAGCAACAACTGACACTTTATAATAAAGTACATTAAAGCATACATTAATCTAAGTAAAGTGCTTAACAGAAATCCTAATGACTTCAAAATTAGCAAAA
>NW_012117844.1:824817-827046 GCF_000951035.1 Colobus angolensis palliatus | reverse complement strand
AGTTACAGCAACAACTGACACTTTATAATAAAGTACATTAAAGCATACATTAATCTAAGTAAAGTGCTTAACAGAAATCCTAATGACTTCAAAATTAGCAAAATACAGCTTTTAAAACAATGTATATTTTGTTGTCCTATCAGTTAAATAATTTAAGATAAATTTGTGTTGATCTTATTTTAGCAAATTATTCAAACAAAGCAAAAGTACACTTTTTTTCTTTTCTTTTCCTTTAATTTATATAGGTCATTTACAACAGAATTAGGACACCAAAAAAAAAAAAAAATCTAAAGAAACTGAGAGGTGGAACTGAAAATACAGAAGCAGATTTGTGGTTTGGAAAGGAGCTAGCCCTCATGAAAAACAGCAACCTGGCAACCACTATTTTGGAATACCATCATTTTCAAAATATACATATATTTTTTAAGCATAAAACTGCATTCGAAGTGGAAACAAACTAATGTATTTGTTTTTAGCACCTCAGTTAAGCATTTAGGATGCAAAAAAAAAAAAAACAAATTTTTTTGGAAAAAGAATCGTACAAATAAAATTAAAGTGGAAAACTAAAGTAATATATTTCCCTATTTTTGTGAACACACATTTTTTTTTAGCACACAAATTCAAAATTTTCTGTCTAAAAATAAGCACATAAAGAGACATAGGGGAACAAGTTCTGAATATCTAGTGTAATGGCTACCCTTTCTGTCATGTAGTTTCCCCAAAACAGAAGTCAGTTTATTATCCTACCATTTTGCCTAGGAAATAGTTAGATATTTTGAGGATAAAAAATAATTCCATTACACAGCTGTCAAAAATATATTTACTAACCCTGGAAATAATGTCTACGCTCTTTTTTCCTTTCTTAAGGAAAACAGACACACATATTCAGATAGCATACATATTTCTTTGGGTGCCTATGAAAATAAAACACTGGTTGAAAATGTATAATAGTATAATACTTTCCTGTTGGATCAACACGTACATGAAAAACAGCCCATAAATCTCTTTGAGCACATAGAGAAGTTAACGAGAGAGCAATTTTTTTTAGATTTGACTTCTACCGTCTTAAACATAAAAATCTAAATCAATAAAATACAAACTTGATAAGGTTATCAGAGCAGTAAGGCAGACTTATTCTCTAATAACAACTATTTATTAATAACACACCGATTTCCCATACATATAAAAGTTCCAAACTACCTCTTCTAATCAGATTCTATTAAAGAGAAATAAGCCTAAGTACGCATTACTTTGAGCACAACTGAAAAATTCAGTTTGATAAACTACATTAGCGTACTAGAATGCCCGTATGCTACAATATCTGTAATTGGATAAAAACTGAGTTTTAATTTTACTAATCCAGCTACCAATATACTTTCACTATTCAATTTCCATCTCAAAAGCATACTTTCCTACTTAGTACAAACCCAATATTATAAACACAAAAGACAAAGATTTGCCCACTAAGTCGTTATCTAATTGTTATTAAGACTTGATACTTGCATTTCAAAACCTGTAAGAATACCTTAAAATGATCCCTAAAATATTAAGCAACCTAATAATTCACACAATAAATCACCTCATCAAGCTTTAGTTATTACAGGCATTTAAATTACTTACTACAGCAAGAGTCCTCACCAATCAGAACTGTTTCAAATTTTCTCTTCTGAAATCTGCTATTACTTAACGAGTTTCAAATTTTGAGCCACTTATTTCTAGATATAAAGGTTAATAAGAAACATTTCTGCATCAAATGCACATAACTTCACAGTAAAGTCTTTTTTCCTATCTTAGGAAACCAGATTCTCATTCTCTCTCTTATTTTACCAAATTATCAAAGAAGACACAATGTGGCTTGGATTTCAGTACTGAAGACAAGTGACGATACATGGTTGACAGAATGAAAAACTAAAGTATTACAATTTTAACAGGTAGAATTCCTAGGTTGTGATAATGGGCTGAGCGCATAACATTATCATTCAAGATCTAATTCTTAAACCACCTGAATTTTTCTGGCCAATGAAGCAAATTAGGGGCTTAAAACATCGTGTCTCAAAGTTCACCGTATGCTATTTCTCAAAGAAAACAAGTTACCTAGGAAAGAAGGAACAACTTACATTTGGAGCATGACCTGGTTCAGGAACACCCCATCCACCAAAGCCACATATTCATCAAGGTTGGTCCCATTTCCTGCAGTCAGAGGTCCAAACGTTTTAACCTAGAACAGAA
>NW_012117844.1:821813-822501 GCF_000951035.1 Colobus angolensis palliatus | reverse complement strand
AGGCTTGAGCCACCGCGCCCGGCCAGAAACAGCACAATTTCTTAACTGGGTAGTTGAGAACCTGGACTCTGAAGTCTTCCTGCCTAGTTCCAATATGCACCAGCTGTGTGAGCCTAGACACGTTATTGAGGCTCTCTGTGCTTTGGTTCCTTCACGTGTAAAGCAGGGCTAATAATAGGGGTAAGTGAAATGGCAGCTTATAGTAAGTGTTCTATAAATGTCATTAATGTTGTTTTTAACATTATTCCTTCAAAATAAAGAACCTTTATGAAAACACTTGAAATGTGACCTTTCCACTTCAGCTACAGGAGAAAGGATCTTGCTTTGAGGAGTAGGGAACTGAATGCCCTTTGAAAATCATCTTAATTAAAATCAAGATGCATTCATGTGGCACTTTGCTAGGTAGTGTACAAGTAGAACCTTGAATTTCACTAGTCAGTACACAAGCCTTCAGACATCCTTATTGCTAGCAATCTTTTCCATCTGCTCTTGATGACTTTTTAAAAAGTCTTTTAGATATAGGAGTCTCACTATGTTGCCTAGGCTAGCCTCAAACTCCTGGCCTCAAGTGACCCTCTCACCTCAGCCTCCCTAGCAGTTGGGACTAGACGTGTGAGCCACCACGACTGGCTTGGTGACTCCTTTTTTTGTTTTGTTTTTTGAGACGGAGTCTCACTCTATTACCCAG
>NW_012117844.1:815053-816696 GCF_000951035.1 Colobus angolensis palliatus | reverse complement strand
TACAAAATAATGAAGTACTAATACATGCTACAACATGGATGAAAGGATTATGCTAAGTGAAAGTCATAAAGAACAATATATTGTATTATTCCATTTCTGTGAAATGTCCAGATAAGACAGATCTATAGAGACAGAAAGTAGATTAGCCTAGGGCTGGGGAAGTTGGGGGAGAATAGGAGTGATGGTTTAGGGATGTGAAGTTTCTTTTGAGAAAACGAAAACATTCTAAAATGATCATGGTGATGGTTGCACAACTCTGTGAATATACTAAAAGCCATTGAGTTGTATACCTTAAATGGCTGAATTGTATGGAATGTGAATTACGTCTCAATAAAGCGTTACAAAAAAGAATGGCACCATTGCCTCATGAAGTTTTTTTTAAGTCATCAAGAAATCTAGTCTCTAATAGCCTTTTTAAAAGGGCCCCTTGATCTAATAAATTAGATTTTTAAATCACCTAAGAACACGGAAGGCTTATATTTTAATTAGCCAACATAGTTTTAAGAGGAAATATACAGAGAGAGAAAGAGAAATTAGGCAGTTTGCTTAACTTTTTTGAGCATCAGTTTCCTCAGTAGTTAATGAGCACACTGGTTTCATTCTCTACTGGACTTTTGCTTTGACCAGTGGAGTTCTTCTGTCCTGTACCTCAGCTGAGGAGAGGAAAGGTGGAAAGATATGACAGAGAAGAGAGAAGGGGTCCTCCTTTCAGACCAGTATCAATTGGTCTTCTCAAACATCCTACTTCCGTGTTCCAAGTGAACCTTCTCAAATTCACAGTAATATCCCATATGCCTGTAACTCTGCATATGCTTCCATCCCTGTCCAGAATACCCTTTTTCTGCTTGCTAGCTAGGCCAACTCCCACTCATCGCTTGGGATTCAAGTGTTACCTCTCTGTGAAGCATTCCTCTACATCAGACTCGGGTGACACTCCTTTTTGTACCTGCATAGTATCAAATCTTCCCTTCATTTCTGCAACTTGCTCTAAATGGTATGTATTTGCCTACAATTACTTCTCCTTTATTCATCTTTGTGTCCCTGGGTCTAGGGCAGTGCCGTGCAATGGAGGGCACTCTCAGTCAACGGATCAGAGTCTTCCTCACGCCACGATGATTAGTGTAAAATCCTAACAATAGGCAAGAGCTCACAGCAGAGTGACTTCTGAGAACTATTTCATTAACTAATGACCTTGAGGAGCCTTTAGCTAGATTCTTGCTTGCCAGTGAATTTGAAGAATCAAAGGTTTTGCCCAAGACGTTGAGGTCATAAAATAAATAGCTTTCAAGAGAGCTTTTTTCCAAGTAATTTTTTTTTTTCAGAGAAAAGCTTAGAGGAATACATAAACATCGTATAATCTTTTATTTCTCAGTCAGCATGTAATGGCATATATCCTTCTCAACACCTAAACTATTTTTTATTTTTTGTCATGTTGATCAAATCTTGTAAAAATGTATCTAAGCTTTATTCTGAACAGAAATTGGTCTCTTAATTGTTTCACTACATGTGACCTAATTGTGTGGTGCTTTTAATGTTGTGATAAATTCAGAGGTTTTTAAAAGTGCAAGGGTGCGGCCAGGTGTGGTGGCTCACGCCTGTAATCCCAGCACTTTGGGAGGCCAAGGCAGGTGGATCATGAGGTC
>NW_012117844.1:812952-814558 GCF_000951035.1 Colobus angolensis palliatus | reverse complement strand
AACTCCACCTACGTATAGTCCCCAGTCAAATGTGCTGCTTCTAATTTTCTGGATGCTGGGAATACACAGACTGTTAAAACACTCTGAAAGAATTAATAGTCTTTGAGTGAAATCCTGATAGGCTCTTCAGTGAGTGGAATTGATGGATTTGTGATAGGCCTGGAGTGTCTCTTGGTATAATGTTTTTGCTTACGTTCAGTCTCCTGGTCTTTATTTAGGTAAGCGTGGTGCTACTCAGTTTATTTAACTAGTTTGCTATGGTGTGATGCAAAAGTTCTGAATGTTAATCGTCACTTACAAAGTATTTCCAGGGTATGACTGTCCTATCATATAGTCAGTCCTTGCGTTGGCATTGTTCCTTCTTTAATTCTTCAAATCTAAGCAATAGGCAGTGACTCATTTCCTCTTAAGACGCTGTTTGGGCAATATGTATAGTCAGACTTTATCTCTACAAAAAAATTAAAAATTAGCAGAGCGCGTTGGAGCACAGTTGTAGTCCCAGCTAGCATCATGGGAGGATTGCTTGACCCCAGGAGATGCAGACTGCAGTGAGCCTGAGATGCACCACTGCACTCCAGCCTGGGCGACACAGTGAGTGTCTCAAACGAAACAATACGCTGCTACCAGAAAGATACTAAGCAAATGAAAACCTTATAGAGCCGTGGTCCCTAACCTTTTTAGCACCAGCAACCGGTTTTGTGGAAGACAGTTTTTCCCTGGGCAGGGAGGGGGGATCTTTTCAGGATGAAACCGTTCCATCTCAGATCGAGGTATCGTATTCTCATAAGGAGCACGCAACCTGGATCCCTTGCATGCGCAGTTCATCACAATAGGGTTCCCGCTCCTATGAGAATCTAATGCCGCCGCTGATCGGACAGGAGGCAGGGCTCAGGCAGTAATGCTGGCTCCCCACTCAACTTCTGCTATGAGGCACAGTTCCTAACAGGCCATGGACCAGTACTGGTCTACAGCCCAGGGGCTGGGGACCCCTGTTATAGAGGAGAAAATAAAAATGTGCAGAAAAGGACAAATACTGTAAAATAAACTTTTAGAAGCTGAAAAAAAATTAACTCTCCTATTCTGATCATAAGCCTATTCCCAACCTCTACTATTCAACTATTTACATCTTAGAGACAGACATTAGCAATACCTAGTTGAAAGAGAACCTAGGCAGAACACCTGATGGATGATTAATAAAATACATAAATATTCCATGTAATGGGCCCTTTCCTCGTGGTGAAGATCACAATTATAACTGATGAGTAGCGTGACACAAGAGCTTAAGATGGTCTAATAAAAGAAACACAAACTGGGCATTCTTGGGTATAACAATACCATCTTTAGAACATGACTTAAATTTTTCACACAGCATTCCTTTTAAGATAATGAGCAAAAAGATTTCCACATAAAGAACCATTGGTAGTTTTAAGGGTACTGAAAATAAGCGTGAGTTAAAACAAGTAAATACTTTGAACCATAGGAAAAGCAAAGATCTGCTTCCATTTTAAAAATACAAATTACAGATTATAATAAACATTACAAGTGAGGATATCTGAAGATATTTTATTTCCTTCTAGTGAATGATAGTAGGAAGATATTAAGAAAT
>NW_012117844.1:809557-811432 GCF_000951035.1 Colobus angolensis palliatus | reverse complement strand
CCCAGGTTAACAATTTTTACAACATCAGAGTCCAAATTCCTATAATCATGTATACGATTTGGTTAATATATCTTATAAAAAATTAAAATAGATTCTCCATGTTAATCACAAAATTGAGGGTCATGAGTTCTAAGTTTGTCAGTGCATTCTCAATTTCTTCACTAACCAATATTTATTGAACCACCATATGTATAAGATAAGCATATTGAGCACAAAAGGTTGTGTCTAAATGAGGCCAAAAGAAATAAAACTACAAACTATATATTATTCAATCAATTAGTTCAGAGGTTGGCAAACTTTTTCTGTAAAAGGCCAGATAGTAAATATTTTCGGCTCTGTGAGCCATAAGGTCTCTGTCACAATGACTCAACTCTGCCATTGTAGCACGAAGCAGCCATACACTATAGGCAAAGAAATAGGCGTGGCTCTATCCTTGTTGAATACACAGGATGCAAACAAAACAAAACAAAACAAAAAACAGGAATGACTTTCTTCCCAGTGAATTAACTGACTACAGATAATTAAATAAACTATCCAACTATATTGTATAGTTACCTTCTGGAATTGCAGAAATTGTCTACGAGCTCCTTGAAAGCTGAATTTCATTGCTCTGTTGATTCAGATGTAGTTCAAATTGCTTTCATTCTTTCAGTATGTTACCACTGAGAACTTTTCTTCTGGATATAAAACTTTTTGTTTGTTTGTTTCTAGTTTTCTTGAGTTCTAGCAGGAAGCAGAGGGCACATTAAAATGTTTAACTTTAGGCTGGTTCAAACAAAAAAAAGCATTTAAGTGAAAAGAAAGTAATGAAGGGATGATTTAGAGAGGCATGAGAAGGTAAGTGAACCAACACGGGGGCAGAGAACCACCCAAGGATGAACAATAGCAGTGAGCACTTCTCACCCCTAGGCCTGAAGGGGCAAGAGGAGGAAACTGTGCTGCCAGAACCCTGAAAGACCTGGAGTCTTGGAAGAGGAGTCACTAAGTAGGAACTGTGTCCATAGAGTGTGGAGCCACTGCCATAATCATGATGCAGAAGAAAGGCAAATAAATATCCCAATCTCTCTGTACTCCTCACTTATATTTCAGGCCAGTGCTTCCCTTCTGGCTGAATCCCCTGGAAGCAAAGAATAAGAAACCCCATATGATGGTGTCCATAGAGGTCAACTTTCAGGGCACAGAGGACAGAGTGGGACCAGAAGCCCCAGCAGAAGACTGTGTAGTACAGAGCTGCCTGTGAAAGGTATGGAGAACACCTAGAACCATTTCTGTAGATTTTCTGAAAGCCATATAAGAAGGTAATTATTTCCAATTTAACAGAAGCTTAAGCTTTTGGTAAAATGTCATGAAGAGATAGAGGCAGCTGATAAGTACGTTAACAAACTGCCATAACGTTTATGGCATATAGGTCAACATCTATGATCTACTGCTGCAAGGTATTAATTTTTTTTTGACAGTGTCTTGCTCTGTCACCCAGGTTGGAGTGTAGTGGCATGATCACAGCTCACTGCAGCCTTGATCTCCCAGGCTTATGCAATCCTCCTATCTCAGCCTCCTGAGTAGCTGGTACTATAGGTGTGTGCCACCATGCCTGGCTAATTTTTTTTTTTGAGAGATGGGGTTTCACTATGTTGCTCAGGCTGGTCTTCAACACATAGAGTCAAGTGATCCTCCTGCCCTTGCCTCCCAAAGTGCTGGGATTACAGGTGTGAGCCACTGTGCCTGGCCAACAATTTTATTTTAACTGACAAATATATAGTATCAGTGTCCTGCAGTGTCTTGCATATAGTATGTGTTCTGTATTAGCGGAATATGTAAATTTGTTGAATTAATTAATTTTCAATCATTATGAAATTAACACAGTAGGCCGGGAAG
>NW_012117844.1:801613-805762 GCF_000951035.1 Colobus angolensis palliatus | reverse complement strand
GAATGAAAAGTAAGTGTTTAATGGGGAGTGGAAGTACAGGGAATTTCAGGTGGAAGAACCACCAAAGCAAAGCATCATCAAGGTATAGAAGATTACATTGTGTTTGGGGAGCCATGAGTAGCTTGGCGTGGCTAAAGAAGTTTCCAAATGTGGATAGTGGTGAGAAATGAAAGTTGAAGTCATATTGAGAACAAACCCAAATATCGCACTAAAGAATTTGGCCTTTTATCCTATGGATCATAGAGTACAACTGAGCTCTAAAAAAAAAAAAAAAAAAAACAAAAAAAAACCAAGGGAATGATATCAGATTTCTCTTTTAGAAAGAAATTTCTAGCAGCAGTATAGTAGGGGGATTGGAAAGAGGTGAGACTCTAGGTAGAGAAGCCAGACAGGAGCTCCTCCTACTAACATTTTATAGTTTCAACTTGTACTGCTTTTGTTTGTCACAAGTTTAATACTGTCTGTTTTGAACTTTGCTGAGACAGGAGGTTTGAACACTACCATCAAGTCAGCAACTTGTTCATGTTGCCCTCTATTGGTAGAAAGGAAAAGAAATTACTATCAAGGGCATTATTTCACATTTCATTTGTTGATGGTATTTCGATTTTCCTGAAATAAGGTTTGTTATGTTTGGTAACATTAAAAAGCTATGCTGGCATTATACTACAATGACAGGAATACCTCTGAAATTGCACTTTGAGTAGCAAGGGGATAGTGTAAACAGTAACAACCACAGGAGATCAGAGAGAGGAATAAAGATGGTCTAGTATGGGGACTTCTCTCTAAACTTCACTTGCCTCTAATAATATGAATAACCATGTCTTGATTTATCTGCTTAGGATACACATACAGATATATTTTAAGAAAACAAATTAAGACATCATGATTTTAAGTATAGGCACACCTTGGAGTAGTTTCGTTCTAGACCACTGCAATAAAGCGAATATCGCAATAATGCAGGAGATACGAAATTTTTGGTTTCCCAGTGCACAGGAAATTATGTTTATACTATACTATAGTCTATTAAGTATGCAGTAGCATTATGTATAAAAAAGATGTATATACATACATTAAAAATACTCTTGCTAAAAAATGCTAATGATCATCTGAGCCTTCAATGAGCCAAAATTATTTTGCTGGTGGAGGATCTTGTCTCGATGTTGCTGGCTCCTAATCAATCAGAATGGTAGTTATTGAAGGTTAGGGTGGCTGTGGCAATTTCTTCAAATAAGACAGTAATGAAGTGTGCTACATTGATTGACTCTTCCTTTCACGAAAGAGTTCTTTGTAACATGAGCTACTGCTTGATAGCATTATACCCACAGTAGAAGTTCTTTAAAAATTGAAGTCGATCCTCTCAAACCCTGCCATTGCTTTGTTAATTAATTTTATGGAATATCCGAAGTCCTTGTTGTCATTTCAACAACGTTCATAGCATCTTCACTTGAGAGTCGATTCCATCTCAAGAAACCACTTTCTTTGTTCATCTATAAGAAGTAACTACTCATTCGTTCAAGTTTTATCAGCAGATCAACTACTTCTTCAGGCTCCACTTACAGTTCTCTTACCATTTCCATCATAGTTACTTCCTCCCTGAAGTCTTGAATCCCTCAAAATAAACCATGAGGGTTGGAATAAACTTCTTCCAAACTTCTGTTAATGTTAATATTTTGACCTTCTCCCATGAATCATGGATATTCTAAAAGGCATCTAGAATGGTGAACCCTTTCCAGAAGGTATTCAATGTATTTTTTCCAGAACCATCACAGAAATCACTATCTTTGGGAGCTATAGCATTATAAAATGTATTTCTTAATGTGATACAATGAAATATATATTTGGGGTTTTTTCCCCATTTCCTGGCACACAACTCCTAAAATCCTTGGAATCTCCGAAGTGCTGTCTTTTTGTACAGCTAATGTTGAATAATAGCTTCAGGGTGGGAGTGGTCACTGGAAAGACCAATGATTAGAGGATTGGGACTCTCAACCCCATCCCCCAACCTCTGGTGAGGGGGTAAGGGGACAAAGGTCAATTGAACACCAATGGCCAATGGTTTAATTAATCATGCCTATGTAACAAAACCTCTCTGAAACCCAAAAGAGCAGGATTTGGAGAACTTCCAGATAGCTGAATATGTGGAGGTTCCTAGAGTATGGTGCACTTAGAGAAGATATGGAACCTCCGTGTTCCTTCACCTATACCTCATTGTATACTTCTCTTCATCTGCATCCTTTGTAATGTCCTTTATAATAAACCAGTAAGTGTATTAATAAATGTTTCCCTGAGTTCTGTGAGCCACTCCAGCAAATCAATTGATCCCGAAGAAGGGTTGTGGGGACTCCAACTTGAAGACAGAAGTTCACCAGGCCCAGACTTGTGACGTGTGTCTGAAGCTTGGGGATTAGTCTTGAGGACTGAACCTTCAACCTGTGGGATCTGATCTGTCTCCAGGTAGTGTCAGATTGGTGTTCACTGCTTGTTGGTGGGGAAAAATCCCCACACATTTAGCCACAGAAGCCTTCTGTGTTGATTGTTGTGGTGTGAAAACAGAGGGAAAAAACACTTTAAGAGTTTTTCTCCAAACAAATAATAAGATGAAAGTTGAATTATTCCTTGATCTGTGGGCTGCGGAATGGATGTTGTGTTAGCAGGCATGAAAACATTAATCTCCTTGTATACCTCCAACAGGGCTCTTAGGTGACTAGGTACATTGTCAGTGAGCAGTGTGATTTTTATTTATTTATTTTAGACAGAGTCTCACTCTGTTGCTCAAGTTGGAGTGCAATGGTACAATCTCAACTCCCTGCAACCTCTGCCTCCCCAGTTCAAGTGATTCTCCTGCCTAAGCCTCCCGAGTACCTGGGATGACCCACATATGCACCACCATGCCCAGCTGATTTTTGTGTTTTTAGTAGAGATGGGGTTTTACCATGTTGGTCAGGCTGGTCTCGAACTCCCGACCTCGTAATCCGCCTGCCTAGGCCTCCCAAAGTACTGGGATTACAGGCGTGAGCCACTGTGCTGGGCCCTAGCAATGTTATTTTGAAAGGAATCTTTTTTCTCCTGAGCAGCAGGTCTCAACAGTGGGCTTAAAATATTCAGTAAACCATGCTATAAACAGATGTACTGTCAGGCAGGCTTCGCTGCTCCTTTAATAGAGCACAGGCAGAGTAGATTTAGCATAATTCCTTTTTTTTTTTTAACTAGGCAAAGAACTTTATTAACCTTTGTTTCAAACTTGATTCCCAGACTTCTTTGGCTTAATTAGCTGCAAAGAATGAATTGTGTATAAGCAAAAACTGAAAAGAGCTGCAGTGTCCAAGGGGCTTGGACTTAAAAATATTAGAGATCTAGATTTTATCAGATCCATAAACAAAAATTTCTTAAAAAGCAGTCATAATATAAAATAGTAGCTCCCAGTAACTTCAAGTTTTATCTTCAGAAGTTGACTCAATTCAGTTTGCCTCATTCTTGGAAGCCTCATCAAAATTCTCCACAATATCTGGAACTTCATCATCATCCTCCACTCCAGTAGCAAGTGGTGCTTTTCCATCCACAGATTGTTTGGGCAGAGCTTCAGTCAGTCGCCTTAAACTAGTCAGACTGCCTGCACCAAGCTCGTTTAAGATGCTGAGTAGCGTTTCTGTCAGCTGCTTTGTCTCAGCATGGCTTGTAATGAATGGTGAAAGTGTTCACTGCCAGAGATGCCCGAACCTTAGGGTGGTTAAAGTGGTCACTGTTCCTTGGTTTGTAAACATATTCAACTCTTCAATACCGGAGATACTGTTTACCCCTAACTTCTTTAAGAAGAACTGAAGTTTTTTAACATCCGCTGCGGCTGCTCTATGAACCACCTTCTTTCTGCAAGAAGTTCCTTTCCCACCAGTGCGCGCTTGTGCCTGCAGTTTGTGAGTTTTTCCTGGTTCATGATTGTTTCATCCTGTCGGAGCGGATAAGGGGCTGCCCGGGGGACTAGGGTTCGTGCTCCGCGAGTCTTGGGTGGACCAGCTGAGATTAGGCGCACACACCAATTTCACGTAATTCTTAAGGGCCTTGGCCGGGCGCGGTGGCTCAAGCCTGTAATCCCAGCACTTTGGGAGGCCGAGACGGGCGGATCACGAGGTCAGGAGATCGAAACCATCCTGG
>NW_012117844.1:797800-800483 GCF_000951035.1 Colobus angolensis palliatus | reverse complement strand
AAAAAAAAAAGAAAGAAAGAAAGAAAAAAGAAAAGAACTCTTCCTTTTCATTCACAACTTGACTGTTTGGCACAAGAGGCTAGCTTTTGGCCTATCTTGGCTTTTAACATGCCTTGAGAAAATGACAACTAACATTAATCTTAGTTGTAAAATTAATCATTCCTGGCTTTTGATTTAAAGTGAGAGACATCCAACTCTTTCTTTCAGTTGAATACTCAGAGGCTGTTGTAGGGTTATTAAGTAGACTAATTTTAATATTGTTGTCTCACAGGAAGGCTGGAGGAGAGAGAGAGAGAGAAGGGAGAATAGCTAGTTGGTGGGACAGTCAGAACACACACAACCTTTATTGACTAAATTCACCATGTTATATGGATGTGGTTTGTGGTGCCCCAAAACAATTAAAATAGTAACATCAAAGATCAGTGATCAAAGCCAGCCATGGTGACATGTGCCTACCATCCCACCTACTTAGGAGGCTGAGGCAGAAGGATCACTTGAGGCCAAGAGTTTGATGCCTTGGCCTCCCAAAGTGCTGGAATTATAGGCACAAGTCACCATGCCAAGCCTGAAGAGTTTATTTTGTATCAAATAACTTAAATGTATTATTATAAACCTTCCCACAAATAAAACCTTGGTCCCACATGGTTTCACTGGTAAGTTCTTCCAAACATTTAAGGAAGAAATAATACCAAGCTTACATATATTTTGTAGAAAGAATAATAGTACCCCAAAGATATACACCTCCCAATCCCTGAAAACTGAATATGTTACTTTCCAAGGGGAAAAAGACTTTGCAGATGTGACTACATCAAAGATCTTGAGATGGAAAGAGTATCCTGGATTATCCAGGTGGGCTCAGTGCAATCACAAGGGCCCTTATAAGAAGAGATAAACGTTGTCAGTTAGAGAGTGAGAGAAATTTGAAGATGTTATACTGTCAACTTGGAAAACAGAAGATCTTCAAAGGGATCATGAACCTTGAAATATAGATAGCTTCTAGAAGTAGAAGCTGGAAAAGGCAAGGAAACAGATTTTCCCTCAGAACCTCCAGAAGGAATACAGCCTGCTAGCCTATTTTGGACTTCTGATCCCCAGAACTGAAAGATAATATATTTGCATTGTTTCAAGCTATTAGGTTTGTGGTAATTTGCTATGGCAGCAATAGGAAACTAATACTGGTGGCGGCAGCAGCCCATCTGGAGTGGCTGCTGCCATGATGGCTGCAGGAGGGAAGCGCTGCCCAGCCTCCCTGGGTGCTGCTGCAGCTGCTCTGGTGCAGCTCCAGACTTCAGCATCTCTGTGGTCTTGAGTGCCCAGGAAGACCTCCCTTCCCCCTGCAGGCTCAAAAGTGCTTGCTCTCATTGCCTGGTTTCTCCTGCTGTCAGTGCCTGCTCCCATCTCGGAGGTGTGGCTGGGACTGCACACTCCATGGAGCTGGCGGGAGCCAGGGACAAACAGGAGCCTCACCCCTCCTGAGTTAGTGAGGCAAGATCTCCCTGGGTGCAGCTGCAGCTGCCCAAGCCTGGTTTCGGACCTGGGCATCTCTGTGCTCTTGGGGGCCCAGGAAGGCACCCCACAGGATCGAAGTGCCTGCTCCCATTGCCTGGCCTCTCCCTGTTCCCAGTACCCGCTGCAATTGTGGAGCAAGTTTGGGGCCAAGTCCAGGAACTGTCACAGTCCAGCCAGATGGGCACATGCTTGGGGCAGCCCTGACATGCCAGCCCCCTGCCGCCTCAGTCCCCTCCAGACTTTGGGCACCCATGAGTGCAGGAGGGAAGCTGAGGGGAGGCTGAGGGCAGCTCAGCATTGGCTTGCAGGTGTCCCTTGGCATGAATAGCCGGTGAAACATGAACAGCAGAGGGAGGCAGACAGGCTCCTGGGCAGAAGGGAGCAGGAACCTGGTGAAGCCCCACCTTTAGGCAGGAGAAGGCCTGAAAGCTGGGGGCTGGGCTGCCAGTCCTGTGTACTGGAGACAGAACTCATGGAACCTTTTCCTGCGCTCACCCATGGCTGCCCGTGGACCAATCAGCATGCATTTTGCTCCTCTGAAGACCATAAAAACCCCTAGACTCAACAACAGCAGGGCAGACACTGGGAAAACCAGCTGCAGAGAGGAGCTACCTTCTCCAGGGCCTCCTCTCCAGTGAGAGCTGCAGATGATGGGATGACCAGCTACAGAGAGGAGCCACCCTCTCTGCTAAAGGCTGAATGTTTGTCAGGACAACCTGCCTGCAGACAGGAGTCAGCCACTACAGGTCTCCTCTGAGCTGTTCTAACACTCAATAAAGCTCCTCTTCATCTTGCTCACCTTTCACTTGTCTGTGTACCTCATTCTTCCTGGACACAGGACAATAACTTGGGCAAAGGTGCCACTGACTGCAGAGATTTCTGGCCAGAAAAGCAATACCCCCAAAGATCCTGTAACAATACAGTATATATTTTCAAAGAATAAAAAAAGAGAAAACATTTTCTAACTCTTTATATAAAGCTAATATAACCTTGATTTTTCTTTTCTTTCTTTCCTTCTTTCTCTTTCTTTCTTTCTTTCTTTCTTTCTTTCTTTCTTTCTTTCTTTCTTTCTTTCTTTCTTTCCTTCTTTCTCTTTCTTTCTTTTTCTTTCTTTCTTTCTTTTCTTTCTTTCTTTCTTTCTTTCTTTCTTTCTTTCTTTCTTTCTTTCTTTCTT
>NW_012117844.1:793138-797750 GCF_000951035.1 Colobus angolensis palliatus | reverse complement strand
CATTGTTTCTTTGTTTCTTTCTTTCTTTCTTTCTTTCTTTCTTTCTTTCTCCCTCTCTCTCTCTCTCTCTCTCTCTGTCTCTCTTTCTTCTCTCTCTCTCTCTCTTTCTTTCTTTCAAGTTTTTTCCACTGCCCAGGCTGGAATGCAGTGGTGTAATCACTATGCACTGTAGCCTTGACCTCTCGGGCTCAAGCAAGCCTCCCACCTCAGCCTCCTGAGTAACTTGGACCACAGGCATGCACCACCATGCCTGGCTAATTTGTTTTTAAATTTTTCTTGATTTAGCAATGGGGTCTTGCTATGTTGCCCAAGCTGCTCTCAAGCTCCTGGGCTCAAGCAATCCTCCCCGCTCAGCCTCCCAAAGTACTGAGATTACAGGCATGAACCACCATGCCCAGCCAAGAGCTGGATTTTACATAATATGATGCCAAATGGTTCCAATTTGATCTATTTTTTGAAACGAAATAGTTTTTTACTTTTCAGTTTGCAAATTTTCAAACATACGTAAAAGTAGAGAAAATAGTGTAATAAACCCATGACTTAGGTTTAACAGCGGTTACTATTTTGCTGATTTTGCTTTATTTACACCTCCCTCCCCCACTTTTTGTCTCCTTTTGCTGATGTACTTTATTTTTATTTTTATTTTTTTTAAGACAGAGTCTCACTCTGTTGCCCAGGCTGAAGTGCAGTGGTGCGATCTTTGCTCACTGCAACCTCTGTCTCTTGGATTTAATCAACTCATGTGCTTCAGCCTCCCAAGTAGCTGGGATTACAGGCATGGGCCACCACATCCAGCTAATTTTTGTATTTTCGGTAGAGATGGGGTTTTGCCATGTTGGCCAAGCTGGTCTTGAACTCCTGGCTTCAAGTGATCATCCTGCCTTGACCTCCCAAAATGTTGATGTTACAGGCGTGAGCCATAGCACCTGGCCTTGCTGATGTACCTTAAAGCAAACCTCAGACATGCCATTTCAGCCACAAATACTTCCAGTATGCATCTCTAATGCAAAAGGACTTTTTTCATAGAAACTTCTGAAATCTTCAAAAGTGATGTTTAAATGTGTCTGAATGATTCATCAATAAACGTTTTAAAAAAGAAGAAAATAGGCCAGGTGGAGTGGCTCACACCTGTAATCCCAGCACTTTAGGAGGTCAAGGCAGGTGGATCACCTGAAGTCAGAAGTTCAAAACCAGCCTGGTTTGGTGAAACCTCCTTGGTTGGTTGGTGAAACCTCATCTCTACAAAAATACAAAAATTAGCTGGGCGTGGTGGCAGGCACCTGTAATCCCAGCCACTCGGGAGACAGAGGTTGCAGTGAGCCGAGATTGTGCCACTTCACTCCAGCCTGGGTGAGAGAGCGAGACTCCATCTCAAAAAAAACAAAAAAAGTAAACGTAGAGAAAGTCAGTTGGTCAATCCAGTTGAAAGGTATACAGGTGTTCCTTTGTACTATTCATGTAATTTTTCTACAGAAATTTTTCAATGAAAAATTGTTTATTCAACAAGTGTTTTCCTTTGCACTTTCAGTTCATCAGTACCTAGTTAGCAATTCTTTTCTTTTTTTTTTTTTTTTGAGACTGAGTTTCGCTCTTGTTCCCCAGCCTGGAGAGTAATGGCATGGCAGGATCTTGGTTCACTGCAATTCTGCCTCCCAGGTTCAAGCGATTCTCCTGCCTTAGCCTCCCCAGTAGCTGGGATTACAAATGTGTGCCATCATGCCCAGCTAATTTTGTATTTTTAGAAGCGATGGGGTTTCATCATGTTGGCCAGGCTGCTCTTGAGCTCCTGACCTCAAGTGGTCTGCCCGCCTCAGCCTCCCAAAGTGCTGTGTACAGGCGTGAGCCACCACACCTGGCCAGCAATTCTTTACATAAATAATCACAATTTTTTATAATTGGTTTTCTGTTGTTGTCTTTGATGGAGTCTCGCTCTCTTACCCAGGCTGGAGTGCAGTGTTGCAATCTTGGCTCACTGTAACGTCTGCCTCCCAGGTTCAAGTGATTCTCCAGCCTCAGCCTCCCGAGTAGCTGAGATTACAGGCATCCGCCACCATGCCCAGCTACTTTTTTTTTTTTTTTTTTTTTTTAGTAGAGACGAGGTTTCACCAAGTTGGCCAGGCAGGTTTAGAACTCCTTACCTCAAGTGATCCAGCCGCCTCGACCTCCCAAAGTCCTAGGATTACAGGCATGAGCTGCCGTACCCCGCTTCAAATTAGTTTTGAAAATATAACTGATATGAGCTCTGCCTCTTGAGAGCTGGCATGAGCCTTGAAGGAAATGTATTTTAAGGATTCAAATGTATCTTGTGGAATCCCACGGCAGAAGTCCTCAGAAAGAGCATGAGATAAGAAAATGATTATCAACTAGGATCCCAGGAAGTGCCTTCTCATATCCTGCCCCTGCTTCTCTGGTCTCATCTCTCTGCCTTGCAACTGTCTCTACTTTTCAATTCATACATCGGGTTACAGCTGTATCTCAGCTTTGAAGTTTTAAAATTTCTTTCACTCAGGAGAATAGCTCAGGCTGAATAAGAATATTATGGTCCCAATTTCAAATTCCTGGTAGAAAGAATCTGATGTCCCAGTTTAGGTCAGATGTCCACACGTGGTCTGATTATCTGTGACCAAGGAATGATGTCATATAGTAGAGAGATGGTTGTCTGGAGCCTCTTTAAGGAGGAGGAAGCAAGCTAGGTCTTTGTGAGATAAGCCAACACCCAGAAAGGAGCTAATACAATTGTTGAGTGGAAACACAAAAGAGTCATGTATAATGCAATTCCATTTCTGTAAAACAAATCAAAGCTCTATCTATATATAAATATGTCTATTGCTAATATATATATTAGAAGAGTCTGGAAAGACTTGTAAACAGGAATATATATATTAACATATATTTTTAAAGTTTTCACTATGAAATAATTTTAGACTTACAAATGAATAGCAAAAATAGTACAAAGAATTCTTGTATACTCTTCACCCAACTTCCCCAAATGTTTAATCTTACATAATTGAGTAAAATGATCAAAATCAAGAAAATAACACTAGTAAATGCCACTAATTCATCTATGAACTGCGTATAAATTTTGTCAATTGTCCCTATGTGCCCCTTTTCCTGGATCAGGATGCTGTTAAAGATCACACAATACATTTATTTATCTTCTTACTTTAATCTGGGATAGTTTCTTAATCTTTCTTTATCTTTTCTGACCTTCACAATTCTGAAGAGTATGTGCCAATAGTTTTGTAGAATGTCCCTCACTTCAGGTTTGTCTGATGTTTCTTTTTGATTAAAATCAGGTTATATATGTTGGCCTCATGGCTGCAATATTAACTTGGATACTTGATTAAGGTAGTGTCTGCCAGACTTCTCTATTGTAACATTATTTTTCCCTTTGTCATTTAATAAATATCTTCTGGGGAGATACTGTGACACTATATAAAAAATCCCATTTCTCCTTTTAGCCCACCAGTTTTAGCATTTGTGAATGACTCTCGCCTGAAACAATTTTTACTCTAGTGTCTGGCAAATGGTAATTTTGTTTCCATCACTTCTTCATTTATTACTTGGAATTCTACTGTAAAGAAGAACTTCCTCCACTCCCCCAATGATTTATTTATTCAACTTGTTATCACTCTGGACATATGGATATTTGTTTTATTACATGAGTTACAACCTATTACTGTCATTATTTATTTTGTTGCTTAAATTGTCTCTGATTTGTCTTGGAATCTCCTTCAAGTTGGCTCCTATGTTCTTTCAACATGCCCCATCATTTTTTCAGCATTTACTTTTTGGCATCATGACATGTTCCAGGCAGATCTTGGTTTTTCTCTGTTCCAGTTCTGGAACCAGACATTTCTTCCAAAAGTTCTGGTTTTTATTTTCTTTTCTTCTCTCTTTTGAGATAGAGTCTTGCTCTGCTGCCCAGGCTGGAGTTCAGTAACGCAATCTGGGCTCACTACAACCTCCACTTCCCGGGATGAAGCGATTCTCATGCCTCAGCCTCCAAAGTAGCTGGGACTAAAGATGTGCGCAACCACAACCGGCTATTGTCTGGTATTTTTAGTAGAGATGAGGTTTTGCCATGTTGCCAAGACTGGTGTCGAACTCCTGAGCTCAAGTGATCCTCCCACCTTGACCTCCCAAAATGCTAGGATTATAGGTGTGAGCCAATGCCCTGGCTGTCCTGATTTATTTCCTTTTCTCTTTTTTCTTTTGTAAAATTGCATCTATAAAACAAGATCTGGCATCAAGCATGTTCATTGCTACTGATATTCCAATACCTGGACGTAGGTAATATTTTTATCTGCATTTCATAGAAAAAAAATGTGAGGCATGAAGAGGTTAATGCGGCTATTTATTAGGTGCTAGAGCCAATATTTGGACCCAAGCAGTCTGACTCTAGAATTCATGTTTTTGTTTTTGGTTTTTTGAGACAGAGTCTCCCTCTGTTGCCCAGGCTGGAGTGCAAGGGCATGACCTCGGCTCACTGCAACCTCCGACTCCCAGGTTCAAATGATACTCCCTGCCTCAGCCTCCCGAATAGCTGGGATTACAGGTGTGCGCCACCACGCCCAGCTAATTTTTGTATTTTTAATAAAGACAGGGTTTC
>NW_012117844.1:789449-792088 GCF_000951035.1 Colobus angolensis palliatus | reverse complement strand
TTTTTAATTTTATTTTATTTTTGAGACAAGGTCTTGCTTTGTTGCCCAGGCTGGAGTGCAGTGGCGTGATCTTGGCTCACTGCAACCTCTTCCTCCTGGGTTCAAGCGATTCTCCTGCCTCAGTCTCCTAAGTAGCTGGGATCACACGCACGCACCACGACGCCCAGCTAATTTTTGTATTTTTAGTAGAGACGGGGTTTTGCCATGTTGGCCAGGCTAGTCTTGAACTCCTGACCTCAGGTGATCCGTCTGCCTCGGCCTCCCAAAGTGCTGGGATTACAGGCGTGAGCCGTGGCGCCCAGCCTAGAATTCACATTCTTGACCACTATGCATATCTTATTAATAAAACCGAGGAAGCTAGCACAGTATAAACCAATCTTACCCATATATAAATGCAGTTTTCTAACTAGAGATATTAAAGAATTAAATGTAATAAAAAAGCAGAAAATGCATAAAAAAGAATTAAATGTAAAATCTCAAATAATAAAAAGAAGGAGAAACTATAAGTGAATATTCAGTCAATCTCAGGCTGAGAGAAAACTCTGTGAGAATACAGTTGTGCACTCCCCAGCTGCATCACTCACTTTAGCATATGCCCCCGACTTTAGCTGTGGCAGGAACCAGTTAAAAAATGAAGTTGGCACTGTGTGCATTTCTTTTCTCACGAATCACTCCTGGCTTGTCTGACTGTTTGAACTCTCTTTGCATTGCCTTCTCTGTCAGAACGATTAACTTTGAATTAGAACTTTCTCTTTTTATTTATTTATTGCCCTGTCTGAATTTGGCATCCTGACCCTGGACTATTGGTCTCAGCATTACTGACCCAGAAACTCCATAGGAAACTGACCTGGTAATGATTCTCTTGGCCCCATTCACCACAGCCTCAGGCCTACTTCCAGCCCAGGAACTCAGGGCCCCCTATCTGCCTGAGGCAGGAGTATGTGGTCAAAAAAAGAATAGAAAACACACATCCAAGCAAACATAGGAAAAGATGGAGAGGCTTGACTAAACAGTAAAGTGTAAAATGATTATTCTTCAAGATAACATACAATTCTATGATTCTATACACACGTATGTCCACGCATGCATACGATAATTGACTTCTCAACTGCTAACATTTCTTGAGTACTATTTGCTCAATACTACTCATTTTTCCATAAATTTATGTTTTGAAAAATGTCAAACTTACAGGAAACTTTAAATAATAGTACAATGAGGCAAGGTGCAGTTGTTCACACCTGTAATCCCAGCACTTTAGGAGGCCCAGGTGGGAGGGTAACTTGAGCTCAGGTGTTTGAGACCAGCCTAGACAACATAAGGAGACTGTCTCTACAAAAAATACAAAAATTAGCTGGGTGTGGTGGCAAATACCTATAGTCCCAGGTACTCGGGAGGCTGAGGTGGGAGGATTGCTTGAGCCCAGGAGGCTGAGGCTGCAGTGAGCCATCACTGTGCCACTGCACTCTAGCCTGGGTGACTGCAAGACCCTGTCTCAAAAAAAAAATAAAATAAAATAAAAATAAAAAAGAAGAAGAAAAATAAATAGTACAATGGACACCTTTACATTCTTTACCAAGATTCAGCAATCAAGAATTGACTTTTCCCATCAGATTTTAATATTTATTGTTTCTGGCCAGGCGCGGTGGCTCAAGCCTGTAATCCCCAGCACTTTGGGAGGCCGAGACGGGCGGATCACAAGGTCAGGAGATCGAGACCATCCTGGCTAACACAGTGAAACCCCGTCTCTGGCCAGGCGCGGTGGCTCAAGCCTGTAATCCCCAGCACTTTGGGAGGCCGAGACGGGCGGATCACAAGGTCAGGAGATCGAGACCATACTGGCTAACACAGTGAAACCCCGTCTCTACTAAAAAATACAAAAAAACTAGCCGGGCGAGGTGGCGGGCGCCTGTAGTCCCAGCTACTCGGGGGAGGCTGAGGCGGGAGAATGGCCTAAACCCGGGAGGCGGAGCTTGCAGTGAGCTGAGATCCGGCCACTGCACTCCAGCCTGGGCGACAGAGCAAGACTCCGTCTCAAAAAAAAAAAAAAAAAAAAAAAAAAAAAAAAATATTTATTAAATAATTATATAAAAAAAAAAAAATATTTATTGTTTCTTCCCAAAAATTCATGTGTATTTTGCATCTTGTCACAGGCCATATTTCAGGGGTGCCATAACCACTCCTAGTTTGGTGTTTTTTTAGAAAGACTTAGAAGGCTCAATATCAGGTTATATTCATGGCTAAGACTTATTACAGCAAAAAGTAGACAGTAAAAATTGCAGAAAGAAGATAGGCATTGGGTAAAATCCAGAGAGGTCAGATACACACTTTCAAGTTTTTTCCAACCAGAGCCACACAAGACATGCTTTCCTTCTAGCAGAATCTCTCTACCCAATGCAAGTCTCAGGGCCCAAGGCTTTTATGGAGGTCTGGTCACATGGGTACATTCTGCTACATGACCATCCTTGACAACTGAAACTCAGGGCTCTAATAATGAAACCCGGCATGCATGATCAGTCTTGATGTCTGTGCAAAGCAATTCTGACAAGCTAGTAGGACACGGTTCATTGCTTTAGGTGCATACAACAAAATCATCAACCTTAGCATAAAGAGCCTTCCAAGGGCCACATACCTAGGGTTGA
>NW_012117844.1:783877-788289 GCF_000951035.1 Colobus angolensis palliatus | reverse complement strand
GAGTCATTGCAACAGTGGTGGTCTACTAAGTTGATTTATTGCCACAAGAGAAGCCTGTACATCAGGTACTTCTCCATGCTCAAGTCCCTTGCTTGGGCAGTTCTACAAGCCATCAGGAGAGTGCTTGTAACTAATTAGAATGGTGCCTCTCAATCTGTAGCATGCACTGGGAGCACCTGGAGGGCTTGTAGGACACAGATTTCTGGCCCAGCTCCCAGAGTTTCTGATTCAGTAGGTCTGGGGTGGGGCCAAATAACTTGCATTTTTAACAAGCTCCCAGGTGATACTGATTCTGCTGATCCCATACCATACTTCGAGTCGCAAGGTCCTAGTATATCATTCACACACACTCAACAGGGTATGTTTTCAGTACTCTAAGGGCAATTCTTAGCGATCGGCTAGGCCATAGTAGAATTTTGACTTTATCACACGCTGTTCCACCTTTATATGTCTTGTCTACTTGCACACAGCCACTATTTTTCATATAAGAATAGTAATTTTTTTTTTTTTTGCTATAATGGCACTCCTCTTCAGAATATATTCAATGATGGAATTTCATGCCAGAAAATTGTTGTGCATCAATTATTATAACAATTTCTGTCATAAAGAATTAAAATTGCAAAGGATACCATCTGTCCATTTTAAAATCTACACTGCTATAAATTAGTCATCATAATGTAATGGTCAAGTATCATACCACAATTTACTATTGTCTGATAGTATTCTTGAAACTTGTTCTCTTTGTTCCTCTTTGAAGCTTTTTTTTTTTTTTTTTGAGACAGATTTCGCTCTTTTGCACAGGCTGAGAGTTAAGTGGCGTGATCTTGGCTCACCTGCAACCTCCACCCCCTGGGTTCAAGAGATTCTTCTGCCTGCAATCATGCCCGTCTAATTTTTGTATTTTTGGTAGAGACAGCGTTTCGCCATGTTGGCCAGGCTGGTCTTGAACTCCTGACCTCAGGTGATCTGCCTGTCTTGGCCTCCCAAATTGCTGGGATTACAGGTGTGAGCCACCATGCCCGGCCTCTTAAAAGCTTTTTAGTAACTGAGAGAAGTAGAAAAATCATGGTGTCCACATTGCATATGGTCACTACTTGACCTGGCACTTTATATCTGACAGACACTATGTGGAGTGAGCTATTACCAGCAATCTGTTCATGCTACCCTCCAGTAGGCACAGCACATAGGCTATGTTCCAACTAGGCCATAGGTCTCCTCAAGAGCTAAATACTACATATGACATTTGTTGAATCATTTTACTGTCCCCAAGACAGAGATATATTTATCAGGGGCATCATTCACCTGGAAAATCTCTGAGCTTCTTACCTATAGGTGGTGATTAAATGTGTAAACAAGCTGTTTTTCCTAGTCCCAAATTCACCCGATTATAATTAAGGAAACTCGTTTTGGTTGCAATATTCACTTCTATAGCATATTGGCAGCTTTTTCTGAATCAATGTTAGCCTACATTTGCTTATAAAAATCTTCAGGTTTCCATTTTAGTGGTATCGCTTGATGAAAAAAATCCAGAAAATTCTGATGCCAGCTTTTCTACATGGTTCCCTCTACTGAAAAATATAAAGTGGATCAAAGTTTATAAACTACTAAATTTTAATGCATAGAAGCTTGAGTATTTCTTGTTTTTCATAACATCCAGTTTAACACACATAAGCGAAAGATCCCAAGTATAGAAAGGTAGGAAAAAGAGAAGAGGAAGGGCAAACGGGGCTGTGGCAACTATAGTATTGGGCAGTTTGGTAACACCGCTTCTTCTCCTGCTGCTTTAATAAGGTATAATTGACAAATTTGAATTGTATATATTTAAGATGTACAACTCAATGTTTTGATACATGTGTGCATTGTGGAATAATCACCACAATCAAGCTAATCAACCATCACCTGACATAGTTACGTTTTTGTGTGTGTACGTGATGAGAACACTTCAGATAAAATATATGGACTGCTTTGCAAATTTTCATGACATCCTTGTGCAAGGGCCTTTCTAATCGTCTCTGCATTGTTCCTATTTTATTTGTTTATTTCAGACAAGGTCTCGCTTTGTCACCCACCCTGGAGTGCAGTAGTGCAATCTTGGCTCACTGCAACCTCTTCCTCCTGGGTTCAAGTGATTCTCCTGCCTCAGTCTCCCGAGTAGCTGGGATAACAGGAGCGCACCACCACACCCAGCTAATTTTGGTATTTTTAGTAGAAACAGGGTTTCACCATGTTGGCCAGGCTAGTCTCAAACTCCTGACCTCAGGTGATCTACCCGCCTCAGCCTCCCACAGTGCTGGGATTACAGTCGTGAGCCACCACATCCGGCCTGTTACAATTTTAGTATATGTGCTTCCAAAGCAAACACCTTACCCTTCTTCTTACAACAGTACTCCCCAACCCACAAAACATAAGGTCAGCAACCCAGATTTAGACCGAACCTCAACTTCCTGGCAAGAGGAATTATCCAAGGATTATTATTAGGGCAGGTGACACAAGTTGAGAACATCCAAGTTCTTCCTGAGCAGGTACTCAAGGGGCCCTTTGGCTCTGGGGTCACGGAGCTAGATGAAGTGAAGCCAGAGGGGCTTGCACACCTCATGAAAAGGCCTAGCTGAAATAGAAGGGAATGAGGCCAAAACCCAGAGAAATAGACCTGTGAGGATATACACACAAAGCAGAGGGGCAGAGAAAAAGAGAATGAGAAGACCTTTCAATGTCCTTGAGTGCCGGGGTTCAGAGTAGCTACGGTCAGGGCCTTCCCTATTCTCCCCAGGAACATGAACCACTAAACGTTGCTCTTTGCTTAAATTATTTTGAGTAAAATTTCTGCTCCTTGACTAATAGTAAGGCATATTACATTTTATCTATTTCTGAGTAATGGCAACTATTTTTAAAATCAATCTTACTCCCACACCTAGGAGGAAAAAAAATACCGTCAGATATGAAATTAGGTTTAAACATTAATAGCTAAAGGTGTCTGAGATTTTTGTCTGGAATATGCTGGTAAAAGTGCTATTTTGAAGTGTATGTGTGTAAATTAATCCACACCCTAGGGACAATTATTTAGCATTTTTAACACCCAGGTCAGGAGTCTACACCTGAGGCGGAGTGAATAACTAGCTATCTAAGGGCCTTAATCTGTTGGCCACCCTCCAAAGGAGGCAGGTGTAGAACTTTAGATATCTCACTTTCTGAACCTGCACCATAAACGATGTTGCATTTTTTCACAGTGAAATGAGCAGTATTCAAGATATACTGCCAGATGCCTAGCAACCCTTTTCGTGTTTTTTTTTTTTTTTTGAGATAGAGCCTTGCTCTGTCATCCAGGCTGGAGTGCAGTGGTACGATCTCGGCTCACCGCAACCTCTGCCTCCTGGGTTCAAGCGACTCTTGTGCCTCAGCCTCCTTAGTAGCTGGGATTACAGGCACACATCACCATGCCCAGCTAATTTTTATATTTTAGTAAAGATGGGGTTTCACTATGTTGGGCAGACTGGTCTTGAACTCATGACAAGTGATCCGCCCATCTCGGCCTCCTAAAGTGCTGGGATTACAGGCATGACCCACCACACCTGGCCTAACAGCCTTTTAAGTAGCATCAAGGTCTAGAACTTGTTTACTTCCACGTGACCCTTCCTAATACTAGATTCTTTCACCTGAAGTGACTGGAAGGTTAGCTTGTCTTCTGTGAGAATAAAGTTGCTTTGACATCCAAGTGAATCTTCCATGCAAGGTGTTTGTTAGAGGGCCAAGAAAGGGGTATGGACTTCACTGACTTTATAGGAATCATTTGTACGACTGCTTTCTTTTGGCCTATTTGTTAATACTGGTGTGTGGAAAATTTAGATCTGAGATTAGTTTTCATTATAATAAATCATAATAACAATGTTGTAGAAGAGGAAGCATGACTCCCTTTTATCTCTAATCTCTGAGGTATTTTTACTATAAGAAATGGACAGTCCCTGAATGGACAAATTGGCTTAGGTCAAGTCTTAAGGGTGAGAGAAGCTGCTCAATGACCTCTTATGACCTAGATTCTCAAACACTCCCTGGGTTTTCATCCAGTCTAGTTTCCTACTCTTCCTTCTAGACTGACCCTTCTATGAGCTCTTCTTGGTTCTAATCCAGTTTAGTTCCTGGTATTAGAGGCCATGATTGCTTGCAGCCCACCTCTGGTTTTAGACTTAGGCCAACTCACATTTGAATGCCACATAGCTCTATTCCTCCCCTATACTCCTAGGCCTATTTCATTTTGCTTAAAGAAAGTGTTTATTTCTCATTTGCATGTGGAAAGTCTTTATTATTGTACATATTACTTGCAACTATCTGTCCAAAATTAGAGTATCTTGTACTTTAACATAAAGACAGAATGACAGAATTTTTTCAAAAGAGTAAAAGCACATTCCACGTATGTA
>NW_012117844.1:773984-783617 GCF_000951035.1 Colobus angolensis palliatus | reverse complement strand
TAATTTTTTGTATTTTTAGTAGAGACAGGGGTTTACCATGTTGGCCAGGCTGGTCTCGAACTCCAGACCTTCGGTGATCCACCCACCTTGGCCTCCCAAAGTATTGGGATTACAGGCATGAGCCATTGTGCCCAGTTGAGACTTTTTTTTTAAGAGGAAGCTAGTTTATTGATATAGTAGTTCCTGTCTAATTCTTAGACACTCAATTTAAGAGATTGAAAAGAATGGAAAGATAGTTCCAGCCCCATCAGGAAAACTGTATTTGGGCTCTTCTCACTATAAGAGTGAGAAGCTAAAAATGGGTTCATTTTTGCTATTGGCCTGAAGAAAAAATACACAAGGAACCAATAAGGAATTAAACTAAGCTGCCTCCAAAGGAATGGAGAGGAGGGTTTGATTTGAGCAGAGACCTGTGTCCCACTTACAAACGATGTAAGGATGAAGAAATGCCTACATGGGGTATGCAGCCACTGGTGCGGTGGCTCACACCTGTAATTCTAACACTTTGAGAGGCCGAGGTGGGTGGATCACAAGGTCAGGAGTTCGAGACCAGCCTGTTTAACATGGTGAAACCCTGTATCTACTAAAAAATACAAAAATTAGCCAGGCATGGTGGCAGGCACCTGTAATCCTAGCTACTTAGGGGGCTGAGATGAGAGAATTGCTTGAACCCGGGAGGTGGAGTTTGTAGTGAGCCAAGATCACCCCACTGCACTCCAGCCTGAGCAACAGAGCAAGACTCTGTCTCAAAAAAAAAAAAAAAAAATGTGTCTACATGGGATCCCAAGGTGAGTGGACGCTAGGCATTGTGGCTTGGGAGCACTGGGAGAGTTGCCCAAGCTTGGCATGGAGAGAGTGGAACCACCTGCTTTCAAATGACCATGAAGTGGCAACAATGGCCTGAAGACCAGGGTCCTTCCCTGAATATTCTGGAGTGTGTAATCTTCCCTTTCACCATTCCATCATTACTCCAAGATTGTGGTAATATGTATTGCACATCTGTGTTTTGGAGTAAGTTCACACCTATCACAAGTAAATACACAATTTGTAAAATCTAGATTAAGCTATTTACAATATATCTAAACCAACAATGACTACTTGAGGATATTCTCTTTAAATAGTATTCATTACAGAAGGCTGAGTCTACATGAGGCAGATGTGCGCTTTGCCTACTATATCAGCATTTCCTAAGCAGCCTGCTTGGTGCTAGCTCACAGATACTGACTGCCCTCGGTCCTTGAGACAGTTGGTTGCCTTGGGTGATTATCTTCAGCTGTAAGCAGCTTCTTCCTCTTGCCCCAGTGAAACTGCCTTTGCAAAATTATGACTGAGACAGTGAAAGAGGTCCAACTTAAACGACTCCATCTTCCCTCTAACCTCCAAGCTGTGCTTGTTCATTCCTGGATACAGGCTGAATTAACTTTGAGAGGAATTTAGTTTATCTTTTAAAGCAAAGATGATAGTAGCCTTTTCCCAGGACAAACTTCTTTCTTGCCCGGGGATTGTATTACTAACATGAGCCACAAAATTTAAAATTATGGTTTAGGAGTCACGTAGCTGGAGGCTACAAGATTCTGACCCTCCCTAAACTGCTCCTAAGATCAGTGCTTGAGGCGTTTTGCAGACTCTACCCTGGATGGATCTACCAGCACCACCCAGATCCAGAAACCGGCCATCTGATCTTGTGACCCCCCCCACCCAGGAACTGACTCAGCACAAGAAGACAGGGACGCCCCATGATTTCACCTACGACCCAACCAATAAGCACTTCCCAACTCACTACCCCTCCCCTCCCACCAAATTGTCTTGAAAAGCTTTGATCCCCAAATGTTCCAGGAGACTGATTTGAGTAATAGTAAAACTCCAGTCTCCTGCTCAGCCGGCTCTGCATTAATTATTCTTTCTGTATTGTGATTCCCCTGTCTCGAGAAATCTGCTCTGTCTAGGCAGCAGGATAAGGTGAACCCACTGGGTGGTTACAAATTGCGTAAAGTCAACCCACTGGGCGGTTACACCAGTGTACTAGACAACTACTGTATTATCATTTCTGTGTGTGCCATTTGTGTTGGAAGCACTGGTTCATATATCTGTAACAGTTTAGTGCAAGAGGCAAAATGTTCCTTTAGCTGCTTCTCTCCTACTGACAAAATAAATTTAAACGGTAACTGCCTGCATTCAAGAAATACTTTATCAGATGTAAGCACAGAGCCAGAGTTAAAGCAAGATTTAGCCTAGGACACTCAGAGACTTGGTAGTTTCTGGATAGCTCTTCTATTCAGAAGTAAAGATGTTAGATACATTTTTGGAAAGAGTTTTGTTCTAGTTCTACAGCCATAGAAAAGTGGAGACTAATGGCTGAACAGAACTAAAATTCAGAAACAGCAGAAATAAAATTTAAGAATTGAGTTCAACCATTCTTTCCTCCCAGGGAGGTCAAACCTACCATAGAGTATCTGATTCACTCAGGGATTCTATCTGAAGTTCAAGTTCTTTCATTCATTCATCTGAAGTGTCCTGATTCAAGAGGGTCAGGCTTTCTGTACTTTCTGTTTCCCTGCAATTTGCATGGCAGCAGTACTAGGGCAGTGATTTTTTTTTTTTTTTTACTCTGGCTGCATGCACATTGAAAGTACTTAGAGATTTTTTCCCCCTAACAATCTGTGCCTGGGTCTTACCCTAAACCAGTGATTCTCAAATGTGGTTCCCAGATCAGCAGCCTCAGCACTGCCTGGTAACTTACTAGAAACATGGATGTTGGCCCCACCCCAGCTCTACTGAATCAGAAACTCTGAGATTGGTGCCCAGCAACCAGGTGATTTTGATGCAATCTAAATTTAAGAACACTTGACCTAGACTAATTAAATCAGAATCTCTAAAGTGAAGCCTGAGAAAATGATCATTTCAAGTGATTCTAATGTACAGCCAGAGTTGAGACCATTGCCTTGGACAAGTGGAAAGCCCTAGGAACTCCATAGAATTCCTGGTCAAGTCTCCCTTTTTCACATCAGACCACACTCCCCACTTTCTGATGCAGGTCCCTTTCCAGGTAAGATTATCAGTAACTCTTTCAGCAGAATTTAGAGTTGACTCCTGAATTTATTTCTGGCCTTGGGCAGATTTCATGTGTTACATCCTTGCCTAAACTGATTACTCACTTGTAAACACCTGTGGAAGTGAACTGCCAGGTCCCACAGCATTTGTTCTCTAAAGCATCTTGTAAGAAATGAGAGATGCATTACAAAAGGAAAGTAGAAGTAATGAGGTCTCTTACATTTTAGAGCACAAGTCCTCAATCTTCGCTGTATATTAGAATCACCTTTTAAAAACTACCATTACAGACCATATACTAGACCAATTAAATACAATATTGTGGGATAGGGTCCAGAAATCAATTTTTCTTAAAGCTCCTGAGGTGAATAAAATTGGCCAAGAATTTCACTCTAGCAGGAGAAACCTGACTAAGAGGTTGGTCTTGAACAAGAGATAGGGAGACTGACAGGAGGAAGAAAAGCTTCTCAGTGCCAGTGAGGAATTGGTATTCACATGCACACATTCATCCTGTAACCTTTTTAAAAAATACTTTCTTCTCTAACCTTAACACAGAACTAGATGGGCCCCTTTCATATACTCTTAGGTTGCATGAGAGAGAGAGGGAAAGATAAGGAATAGATGAAGCAAGTCTAATGAACCCTTGAAAATTGTTCATCTTGATGATAAGTTTGTAGGAGTGTATCACGCTATTCCTTTTGTGTATATTTGAAAATTTCTAGTAAAAAAAATTCAACTAAATTTTTTCAGAAGTGGGGACATTATTACCAACTTATAGAAATAAAAAGGATTATAAGACTACTATGAAAAATTGTACGCCAACACATTGGATAACTTTAACTTGTAGTTTGAAAGTAGGGTAAATAGGGGTCTGTTCCAAGATGGCCGAATAGGAACAGATCCAGTCTGCAGCTCCCAGCGAGATCATCGCAGAAGATGGGTGATTTCTGCATTTCCAACTGAAGTACCTGGTTCATCTCACTGGGACTGGTCGGACAGTGGGTGCAGCCCCTAGAGGGCGAGCTGAAGCAGGGCGGGGCATGGCCTCACCCGGGAAGTGCAAGGGGTCAGGGGATTTCCCTTTCCTAGCCAAGGGAAGCCGTGAGAGACTGGACCTGGAAAATCGGGACATTGCCACCCAAATACTGTGCTTTTCCAACGGTCTTAGCAAATGGCACACCAGGAGATTATATCCCGCACCTGGCTCTGCAGGTCCCATGCCCACAGAGCCTTGCTCACTGCTAGTGCAGCAGTCTGAGATCAAACTGTGAGGCGGCAGCCTGGCTAGGGGAGGGGCGTCCACCATTGCTTAGGCATGAGTAGGGACACAAAGCGGCCAGGAAGCTCGAACTGGGAGGAGCAGCTCAACGAGGCCTGCTTGCCTCTGTAGACTCCACCTCTGGCGGCAGGGCATAGCTGAACAAAAGGCAGGAGAAATTTCTATAGACTTAAACATCCCTGTCTGACAGCTCTGAAGGGAGCAGTGGTTCTCCTAGCACAATATTTGAGCTCTGAGAATGGACAGACTGCCTCCTCAAGTGGGTACCTGACCTCCGTGTAGCCTAACTGGGAGACACCTCCCAGTAGGGGCCGATTGACACCTCATACAGCTGTGGGCCCCTCTGAGATGAAGCTTCCAGGGGAAGGATCAGGCAGCAATATATTTGCTGTTCTGCAGCCTCTGCTGGTGATACCCAGGCAAACAGGGTCTGGACTGGACCTCCAGCAAACTCCAACAGACCTACAGCTGAGGGACCTGTTAGAAGGAAAACTAACAAACAGAAAGGAATAGCATCCACATCAACAAAAAAGACATCCACACCAAAACCCCATCTGTAGGTCACCATCATCAAAGACCAAAGGTATATAAAACCACAAAGATGGGGAGAAACCAGAGCAGAAAAGCTGAAAATTCTAAAAACCAGAACACCTCTTCTCCAAAGAATCACAGCTCCTCGCCAGCAACAGAACAAAGCTGGACAGAGAATGACTTTGATGAGCTGACAGAAGAAGGCTTCAGAAGGTCGGTAATAACCAACTTCTTCGAGCTAAAAGAGGATGTTCAAAGTCATTGCAAGGAAGCTAAAAACCTGGAAAAAAGATTAGACAAATGGCGAACTAGAATAAACAGCATAGAGAAGACCTGAAAACCATGGCACGAGAACTACGTGATGCATGCACAAGCTTCAGCAGCCAATTCGATCAAGTGGAAGAAAAGTGATTGAAGATCAAATGAATGAAATGAAGCAAGAAGAGAAGTTTAGAGAAAAAAGAGTGAAAAGAAATGAACAAAGCCTCCAAAAAATATGGGACTATGTCAAAAGACTAAATCTACATTTGATTGGTGTACCCGAAAGTGACAGGGAGAATGGTACCAAGCTGGAAAACACTTTTCAGGATATTATCCAAGAGAACTTCCCCAGCCTAGCAAGGCAGGCCAACATTCAAATTCAGGAAATACAGAGAACGCCACAAAGATGCTCCTCGAGAACAGCAACCTCAGGACACATAATTGTCAGATTCGCCGAGGTTGAAATGAAGAAAAAAATGTTAAGGGCAGCCAGAGAGAAAGGTCGGGTTATCCACAAAGGGAAGCCCGTCGGACTAACAGCGGATCTCTCGGCAGAAAGACTACAAGTCAGAAGAGAGTGGGGGCCAATGTTTAACATTCTCAAAGAAAAGAATTTTCAACCCAGACTTTCATATCCAGCCAAACTAAGCTTCATAAATGAAGGAGAAATAAAATCCTTTACAGACAAGCAAATGCTGAGATATTTTGTCACCACCAGGCCTGCCTTACAAGAGCTCCGAAAGGAAGCACTAATTATGGAAAGGAACAACTGGTACCAGCCACTGCAAAAACATGCCAAATTGTAAAGACCATGGATGCTAGGAAGAAACTACATCAACTAATGGGCAAAACAACCAGTTAACATCATAATGACAGGATCAAATTCACACATAACAATATTAACCTTAATTGTAAATGGTCTAAATGCCCCAATTAAAAGACACAGACTGGCAAATCGGATAAAGAGTCAAGACCCACAAGTGTGCTGTATTCAGGAGAGTCATCTCACCTGCAGAGACACACATAGGCTCAAAATAAAGGGATGGAGGAAGATCTACCAAGCAAATGGAAAGCAAAAAAAAGCAGGGGTTGCAATCCTAGTCTCTGATAAAACAGACTTTAAACCAACAAAGATCAAAAGAGACAAAGAAGGCCATCACATGATGGTAAAGGTATCAATTCAACAAGAAGAGCTAATGATCCTAAATATACATGCACCCAATACAGGAGCACCCAGATTCATAAAGCAAGTCCTTAGAGACCTACAAAGAGACTTAGACTCCCACATGATAATAATGGGAGACTTTAACATCCCACTGTCAATATTAGACAGATCAACAAGACACAAGGTTAACAAGGATATCCAGGACTCAAACTCAGCTCTGCACCAAGTGGACCTAATAGACATCTACAGAGCTCTCCACCCAAAATTAACAGAACATACATTCTTCTCAGCACCACATTGCACTTATTTTAAAATTGACCACATAATTGGAAGTAAAGCACTCCTCAGCAAATGTAAAAGAAGAGAAATCGCAACAAATTGTCTCTCAGGCCACAGTGCAATCAAATTAGAACTCAGGATTAAGAAACTCACTCAAAACCACACAACTACATGGAAACTGAACAACCTGCTCCTGAATGACTATGGGTAAATAACGAAATGAAGGCAGAAATAAAAATGTTGTTTGAAACCAATGAGAATAAAGACACAATGTACCAGAATCTCTGGGACACATTTAAAGCAGTGTGTAGAGGGAAATTTATAGCACTAAATGCCCATAAGAGAGGGCAGGAAAAATCTAAAATCGACACCCTAACATCACAATTAAAAGAACTAGAGAAGTAAGAACAAACACATTCAAAAGCTAGCAGAAGGCAAAAAATAACTAAGATCAGAGCAGAACTGAAGGAAATAGAGACACAAAAAAATCCTTCAAAAAAAATCAATGAATCCAGGTGCTGGGTTTTTGAAAAGATCAACAAAATTGGTAGACTGCGAGCAAGACTAATAAAGAAGAAAAGAGACAAGAATCTAATCGGCGCAATAAAAAATGATAAAGGAGATATCACCACCGATCCCACAGAAATAAAAACTACCATCAGAGAATACTATAAACACTTCTATGCAAATAAACTAGAAAATCTAGAAGAAATGGATAAATTCCTGGACACATACACCCTCCCAAGACTAAACCAGGAAGAAGTTGAATCCCTGAATAGACCAATAACAGACCCTGAAACTGAGGCAAGAATTAATAGCCTACCAACCAAAAAAAGTCCAGGACCAGACGGATTCACAGACAAATTCTACCAGAGGTACAAAGAGGAGCTGGTACCATTCCTTCTGAAACTATTCTAATCAATAGAAAAAGTGGGAATCCTCCCTAATTCATTTTATGAGGCCAGCATCATCCTGATACCAAAGCCTGGCAGAAACACAACAAAAAAAGAGAATTTTAGACCAATATCCCTGATGAACATCAATATGACAATCCTCAATAAAATACTGGCAAACCAAATCCAGCAGCACATCAAAAAGTTTATCCACCACGATCAAGCGGGTTTCATCCCTGGGATGCAAGGCTGGTTCAATGTATATAAATCAACAAATGTAATCCATCACATAAACAGAACCAAAGACAAAAACCACAGAATTATCTCAATAGATGCAGAAAAGGCCTTTGACAAAATTCAACAGCGCTTCATGCTAAAAACTCTCAATAAACTAGGTATTGAAGGAACGTATCTCAAAATAATAAGAGCTATTTATGACAAATCCACAGCCAATATCATACTGAATGGGCAAAAACTGGAAGCATTCTCTTTGAAAATTGGCACAAGACAGGGATGCCCGCTCTCACCACTCCTATTCAACATAGTGTTGGAAGTTCTGGCCAGAGCAATCAGGCAAGAAAAAGAAATAAAGAGTATTCAATTAGGAAAAGAAGAAGTCAAATTGTCCCTGTTTGCAGATGACATGATTGTATATTTAGAAAACCCCATCATCTCAGCCCAAAATCTCTTTAAGCTGATAAACAACTTCAGCAAAGTCTCAGTATACAAAATCAATATGCAAAACCCACAAGCATTCCTATACACCAATAACAGACAAACGGCCAAATCATGAGTGAACATACAAGGGATATGAAGGACCTCTTCAAGGAGAACTACAAACCACTGCTCAACAAAATAAAAGAGGACACAAACAAACGGAAGAACATTCCATGCTCATGGATAGGAAGAATCAATATTGTGAAAACGGCCATACTGCCCAAGGTAATTTATAGATTCAATGCCATCCCCATCAAGCTACCAATGACTTTCTTCACAGAATTGGAAAAAACTACTTCAAAGTTCATATGGAACCAAAAAAGAGCCTACATTCCCAAGACAATTCTAAGCAAAAAGAACAAAGCTGGAGGCATCACACTACCTGACTTCAAACTATACTACAAGGCTACAGTAACCAATACAGCATGGTACTGGTACCAAAACAGAGATATAGACCAATGGAACAGAACGGAGGCCTCAGAAATAACACCACACACCTACAACCATCTGATCTTTGACAAACCTGACTAAAACAAGAAATGGGTAAAGGATTCCCTATTTAATAAATGGTGCTGGGAAAACTGGCTAGCCATATGTAGAAAGCTGAAACTGGATCCCTTCCTTATACCTTATACAAAAATTAATTCAAGATGGATTAAAGACTTAAATGTTAGACCTAAAACCATAAAAACCCTAGAAGCAAACCTAGGCAATACCATTCAGGACATAGGCATGGGCAAGGACTTCATGACTAAAACACCAAAAGCCATAGCAACAAAAGCCAAAATTGACAAATGGGATCTAATTAAACTAAAGAGCTTCTGCATGGCAAAAGAAACTACAATCAGAGGGAACAGGCAACCCTCAGAATGGGAGAAAATTTTTGCAATCTACCCATCTGACAAAGGGCTAATATCCAGAATCTACAAACAACTTACACAAATTTACAAGAAAAAAATCAAACAACCCCATGAAAAAGTGGGCAAAGGATATGAACAGACACTTCTCAAAAGAAGACATTTATGCAGCCAACAGACACATGAAAAAATGCTCATCATCACTGGCCATCAGAGAAATACAAATCAAAACCACAATGAGATACCATCTCACACCAGTTAGAATGGCCATCATTAAAAAGTCAGGAAACAACAGGTGCTGGAGAAGATGTGGAGAAATAGGAACGCTTTTACACTGCTGGTGGGAGTGTAAACTAGTTCAACCATTGTGGAAGACAGTGTGGCGATTCCTTGAGATCTGGAACTAGAAATACCATTTGACCCAGCAATCCCATTACTGGGTATATACTCAAAGGATTATAAATCATGCTACTATAAAGACGCATGCACCATATGTTTATTGCGGCATTATTCACAATAGCAAAGACTTGGAATCAACCCAAATGTCCATCAATGATAGACTGGATTAAGAAAATGTGGCACATATACACCATGGAATACTAT
>NW_012117844.1:766745-773484 GCF_000951035.1 Colobus angolensis palliatus | reverse complement strand
CAGAAAACCAAACACCACATGTTCTCACTCATAGGTGGGAACTGAACAATGAGATCACTTGGACTTGGGAAGGGGAACATCACACACCGGGGCCTGGCATAGGTTAGGGGTATGGGGGTACAGCGTTAGGAGAAATACTTAATGTAAATTATGAGTTAATGGGTGCAGCAAACCAACATGGCACATGTATACATATGCGTAACAAACCTGCACATTGTGCACATGTACCCTAGGACTTAAAGTATAATAAAAAATAAATAATAATAATAAAAAGAAAGTAGGGTAAATAGGCCAGATGTGGTGGCTCATGCCTGTAATCCCAACAGTTTGGGAGGCCAAGGCCGCTGGATCACTTGAGGTCAGGAGTTCGAGACCAGCCTGGCCAACACGGTGAAACCCTGTCTCTACTAAAAATACAAAACATTAGCCAGGCATGGTGGCAGGTTCCTGTAATCCCGACTACTCTGGAGGCTGAGACAGGAGAATTGCTTGAGCCCAGATGCAGAGGTTGCAGTGAGCTGAGATGGCACCATTGCACTCCAGCTTGGGCAACAAGAGTGAAATCCATCTAAGAAAGAGAGAAAGAAAGAGTAAATAATTTTTTTAAAAAAGCAGATTGGATAACCTACAGGAAATGGACAAATTCCTAGAGACATGCAGACTGCCAAAACTGACTCAAGAAGGAACAGAAAATCTAAATAGACCTAACAGAAGGAGATTGAATTGGTAATTCTCAAACTGTTCCAAAAAAATAGAAGAAGAGGGAACACCTAATGACTCATTCTATGAGGCAAGCACTACTTGATATAAAAGACAGATAACAACATCACAAGAAAACTACAAATCAATATCCCTTCTGATTTGGGATGCAAAAATCCCCCCATTAAAAAACAGATGCTCAACGGACAATGGGGTTACATCTGATGAACCCACCATATATTGAAAATATCTTAAGTTGACTATATATAATACACCTAACCTACTAAACATCATACCTTAGCCTAGCCTGCCTTAAACGTATTTAGTACACTTACATTAGCCTACAGCTGGGCAAAATTACCAGGCAATCCAGTACATTGTAGAGCATCAGTTGTTTACCCTTGTGATTGTGTGGCTGATTACAAGTTGTGGCTTGCTCCCATTGCCCAGAATCACAAGAGTATGCTACCACGTATTGATAGCCCAGTGATATGGTTTGGCTCTGTGTACCCACTCAAATCTCATCTTGAATTGTAATCCCCACATGTTGAAGGAGGGGCCAGGTGGGAAGTGATTGAATCATAGGGGCGGACTTCCCTCTTGCTGTTCTCACAAGATCTGGTTGTTTGAAAGTGCGTAGAACTTCACCACTTTGTGCTGTCTCTCTCCTGCCCTGTCATGGTAAGAAGTGCTTGCTTCCCTTTTGCCTCCCGCCATGATTGCAAGTTTCCTGAGGCCTCCAGGCCATGCTTCCTGTATAGCCTGTGGAACTGTGAGTCAGTTAAACCTCTTTTCTTTATAAATTACCCAGTCTCAGGTGGTTCTTTATAGTAGTATAAGAGCAGACTAATATACCCAGGAAAAGATCAAATTTTAAATTTGAAGTACATGGTTTCTACTGAATGCATATCACTTTGGCACCATTGTAGAGTTGCAAAATTATAAATTGAACCATCATAACTTGGGGACCATCTGTACCAGAAAATCACATCCAGCACGTATTAAAAGGATTACATGCCATGACCAACCAAATGGGATTTAATCCCAGGAAAGCAAGGGTGGTTCAGTATAAGAAAATTAGTCATTGTAATATACTATATCAGTAGAATGAGAGGGGACGAAACATACAATCACCTCAATTGATGCAGAAAAGGTATCTGACAAAATTCAACACCCTTTTACAATAAAACACTTAAACTACAAATAGAAGGGAACTTCCTCAACATACAAAAGGGCTTATATGAAAAACCTACAGCTAACATCATACTCAATGGTTAAAGACAGAAAGCTTTCCCCCTTATATCAGGAACAAGACAAAGATGTCTGATCTTGCCACTTGTATTCAATGTTGCACTGAAAGTTCTAGCCAGAGAAATCATGCAAGGGGCTGGGTGTGGTGGCTCACACCTGTAATCCCAGCACTTTGGGAGGCTGAGGTGGGTGGATCGCCTGAGGTCAGGAGTTCAAGACCAGCCTGGCCAACATGGTGAAACCTTGTCTCTACTAAAAATACAAAAATTAACTGGGCATGGTGGCGTATGCCTATAGTCCCAGCTACTCAGGAGGCTGAGGCAGGAGAATAGCTTGGACCCAGGAGTTGGAGGTTGCAGTGAGCCAAGATCACTCCATTGCACTCCAGCCTGGGCGACAAAGTCAGACTCCATCTCGGGAAAAGAAGAAAAAAGAAAAAAAAAAGAAATCATATAAGAAAAAGGAGGGGGTAAAACATCCAAGCAAGAAAGGAACAAGTAAAGCTATCTCTATTTGCAGATGATGTGATCTTATAAATAGAAAATATCATGAAATCCACCAAAAAACCCTCAGAGCTAATAAACAAATTTAACAAAGTAATAGGATACAAGATCAGCATGCAGAAACCAGTTATATTTCTGTGCACTAGCAATGAACCATCTGTAAAGGAAATTAAGAAAGCAATCCCATTTATAGTAGCATCAAAAGAATAAAATACTTAGGAATACATTTAACCAAAGAGGAGCAGAACTAATATGCTGAAAGCTGTAGAACACTGCTGAAAATAATTAAAGAAGACCAAAATAAATGGAAAGAATTCACATATTTATGGTTTGGAAGACTTGATCTTGTAAAGATGACACTGTTCCCCAAAGTGATCTACAGATTCAGAGCAATTCCTGTCAAAATCCAAAACCTTTGTTGCAGAAATGGAAAAAGTCTGTCCTCAAATGCATATGTGATCTGAAGGCACCCCAAACATCAAGACAATCTTGGAAAAGAAAGACAAAATTGGAGGACTCACACTTCACAATTTCTTTTTTCTTTCTTTTATCTTTTTTTCGAGACAAGAGTCTTGCTCTGTTGCCCAGGCTGACGTGCAGTGGCACGATCGCAGCTCACTGCACCCTCTGCCTCCAGGGTTCAAGCGATTCTCCTGCCTCAGCCTCTCAAGTAAACTGGGATTACAGGCACCTACCACCACACCCAGCTAATTGTTGTATTTTTAGTAGAGATGGGGTTTTGCCATCTTGGTCAGGCTGGTCTCAAACTCCTGATCTCAGGTGATCCACCCGCTTCGGCCTCCCAAAGTGCTGGGATTACAGGCATGAGCGACCGCACCTGGCCTCACAATTTCAAAACTCACTACAAAGCTACAGTAATCACGGCTGCGTGTGGCGACTCACGCCTGTAATCTCAGCACTTTGGGAGGCCAAAGTGGGTGTATCACAAGGTCAAGAGTTCGAGACCAGCCTGGCCAACATGGTGAAACCCCATCTCTACTAAAAATACAAAAATTGGTGGCACGCACCTGTAATGCCAGCTACTCCAGAGGCTGAGGAGGAGAATCGCTTGAACCCAGGAGGCAGAGGTTGCAGTGAGCTGGGATTGTATCACTGCACTCTAGCCTGGGCGACAGAGTAAGACTCCGTTTCAAAAAACAACAACGACAACAAAAGCTACAGTAAACAAAACACTGTGGTACTGGCATAAGAGAGACATATGAATCAGTGGAATAGAATTGAGCATCTGGAAATAAACCATACATCTATGGCCAATTGATTTTCATCAAGGGCGCCAAAACAATTCGGTGAGGGAAAGAACAATAAGTAGGGCTGGAAGAAGTGGATACTCACGTGCAAAATAATAATCTTGAACTATTACCACATACCATCTACAAAAATCAACTCAAGATGGACAAAAGACCTACATGTAAGAACTATGAAAGTAGGAAAGCGTAAAATATAAAACTCTCGGCCAGGTGCAGTGGCTCATGCCTGTAATTCCAGCACTTTGGGAGGCCGAGGCAGGTGGATCACCTGAGGTCAGGAGTTCCAGACCAGTCTGGCCAACATGGAGAAATCTCATGTCTACTAAAAATACAAAAATTAGCCAGGTGTGGTGGCACGCACCTGTAATCTCAGCTACTCAGGAGGCTGAGGCAGGAGAATTGCTTGAACTCGGGAGGTGGAAGTTGTGGTGAGCCGAGGCACCATTTCACTCCAGCCTAGACAACAAGAGCAAAACTCCGTCTTTAAAAAAAAAAAAATATATATATATATATGTATGTGTGTGTGTATATATGTATGTATGTATATATATGTATGTGTGTATATATGTGTGTGTATATATATGCTCTCAGAAGAAAACACAGGCAAACATCTTCCTGGCCTTGGATTTGGCAGTCTTAGGTATGACACCAAAAGCAACAAAACAATAAATAGAGTTTCATTAAAATTAAAAACTTGTGTATCAAAGGACACTATCAAGAGAGTAAAAAGGGGCCAAGCAGGGTGGCTCAGGCCTGTAATGGGAGGCCATTAGAGGAGATGGAGGCCAAGGCAGGAGAATCAAATGAGCTCAGGAGTTCAAGAACAGCCTGGGCAACATAGTGAGACCTTGTCTCTACTAAAAATAAAAAAAATAAAAAATTAGCCAGGCCTGCAACCTGCATCTGTAGTTCCAACAACTCAAAGGCTAAGGTGGGAGGATGGCTTGAACCTGGGAGATGGAGGCTGCAGTGAGCTATGATCACACAACTGCACTCCAGCTTGGGCAACAGAGTTAGACCCTGTCTCAAAATAAAATAAAATAAGAGAGAAAGTAGAAAGAAAACCCACAGAGAGGGAAATATATTTGTAAATTATACATCGGATAAGTATTTAGTATCCAGAATATATAAAGAACTCCCACAATCCAACAATTAAAAGACAAAGAGCTCAATTTGAAAATGGGCAAAGGGGGCTGGGAGCAGAGGCTCATGCCCTGCACTTTGGGAGGCTAAAGTGGGAGGATCTCTTGAGGCCAGGGGTTCAAGACCAGCCTGGCAAAATAGCAAGACCCTGTCTCTACAAAATAAAAATTAATAATTTAGCTGGCCATGGTGGTGCATGCCTGTTGACCCAGCTACTTGGGAGCCTAGAGCAAGAAGATCTCTTAAGCCCAGGATGCAGTGAGCCATGATCATGGCACTGCACTTCCTCCTGGACAATAAAGTGAGACCCCTCCAGTCTCTTTAAAAAAATGGGCAAAGGACTTGAATGCACATTTCTCCGAAGAAGATATACAAATAGCCAACAAGCACATGAAAGGGCGCTCAATATTATTAGTCATTAGGAAATCAGAACCATGATGAGATACAACTTCACACTCACTAGATTGGCCATAATTTTTTAAGTAGAAAATCAGCATTGATGAGGAGGTAGAGAATTTGGAACCCTCATCTGTTGCTGATAAAAATGCAAAATGGCAAAGCCACTGTGCAAAACAGTTTTGTGGTTCCTTAAAAAGTTAAGCATAGAGGCCGGGCGCGGTGGCTCAAGCCTGTAATCCCAGCACTTCGGGAGGCCGAGACGGGCGGATCACGAGGTCAGGAGATCGAGACCATCCTGGCTAACACGGTGAAACCCCGTCTCTACTAAAAATACAAAAACTAGCCAGGCGAGGTGGCGGGCGCCTGTAGTCCCAGCTACTCCGGAGGCTGAGGCAGGAGAATGGCGTAAACCCAGGAGGCGGAGCTTGCAGTGAGCTGAGATCCGGCCACTGCACTCCAGTCCGGGCGACAGAGCGAGACTCCGTCTCAAAAAAAAAAAAAAAAAAAAAAAAAATACCATTCCACGTTTAGCAATTTCTAAATCTAGCAATTCCCCTCACACAGATATTCAAACAAATACTTGTACACAAACGTTCATAGCAGAAATCTTCACAATAGCCAAAAGGTGTAAACAACTAAAATGTTCATCAATTGATAAATGGGTAAGCAAAATGAGGTATAATCACACAGTGGAATATTATTTGGCCATAAAAAGAATGAAGTACTGAGACATGCTACAACATGGATGAACCTTGAAAACATTAAGTTAGGTGAAAGCAACCAGACACAAAAGGTCACATATTGTATGATTTCATGTATATGAAATATCCAGAACAAGTAAATTATCAGGGTCTGTGGGTAGAGGAGGAATGGGGAATGACTACTAATGAGTACGTGATTTTTTCCCAGGGGAGAGTGACCGGAGGATGATGAAAATGTTTTGGAGTTAGACGGAGGTGATGGTTGTATGACATTGTGCATGTACTAAATGCCACTGAATTGTACACTTAGTTAATGATTAATTTTGTGTTATGTGAATTTCATCCCAATTTTTTTAAAAAAGGAAAGAACATTCAAGCAAATACAAATCAGTTAAGGAATGTAAAAGTAGTCTGCAAAAATTATGATTTCATACGATGACTGTAGCTTAGCAGTTGTTTGTGAGCATATGTGGTCCTCCTTTTGGGGGATTTCCAGACAGAGGACTATGTAAGGAAATATGGCTCCTATTTTTCAAGTGAAAGCATGAATAGGAATATTGTGTTTTGTAAAGATAATGTGAAAACATTTGTATCAAAAGACTGATAGAGCCAAGCCATATGAAGTAAATAAAGGCTCTAATATCATGAGAACCTTGAGAGAGCTATAAGCAAAGTTCTGAAGGAATAAAATGGAAGAAGCAATTATGTCTTCAGGAGAAAGTCCAAACTAACTAGGACAGCAATATGAAGTGAATTTTGGCTATACAGCTTCTTT
>NW_012117844.1:760869-766601 GCF_000951035.1 Colobus angolensis palliatus | reverse complement strand
TGCCTGCCACCATGCCCAGCTAATTTTTGTATTTTTAGTAGAGATGGGGTTTCACCATGTTGGCCAGGCTGGTCTTGAACTCCTGACCTCTGATGATCTGCCTGCCTCGGCCTCCCAAAGTGTTGGGATTACAGGCATGAGCCACTGCGCCCGGCCCTATACAGCTTATTTCTTCAATTCTTCATAATAACCCTAAAGGTTGAAATTATTATACCCATCTATGGCAAAGATTACTAGTCCCTTTCTCTACCATATGCATTTTCTCTTTCATAGAGATAGAAAGTTTTAGCTGAGGACATAGCTGCCCAAAATAAAAATATCCCCCAGACTCACTTGCAGCTAGGTGTAGTTTTATACAGTTGGCCAAGTGACTGGGTTGGCCAGAATTTAGTCACATGGCCAATTGTATAAAACTAGAAGCATCATATAGAAACTTCTGAGGAAAAAACTGATTTATGTCTTGTTCCTTCTTCCCTCTTTTTCCTTCCCTTCTTCTTGAAGGATATAACGTGTCTCCAGAGGCACCAACTTGGGCCATAAGATGACTTCTATATTAGGAATAGAAGTCAAACATGGCAGAGCAAAAAGATAGGAGCCGGTGCCCAAAACTATGGAGCCCCATATTCCTCTCAGATGACTTAATTCTGGACTCTTATTTGAAAGAGAAATGCATTCTATCGTATTTAAACCAATCCTATATGGAGTTTTCTTTCTTGTATAGAAATCAAATCTTAATGGATACATTATTTTGCAGATGATAAAACCGAAAGGATAGGTCAAGTGCACAAGATCACACACCAGAAACTCACCAAGATGGGATTCAAATCCAGTTCCGTAATTCCAGTGGTCATGCTATTCTGTCTTTGCTGATTCTTCTTTTAGGATTCTCCAGGGTCTGGTTGTGGCCTACATTTCCAGATTCTTCTTTTGCTACTCACTTATACCCTAGGTTTTGCCTTTTTGGAAAATTTGGGCCAGTGCTTCCTCGGGCTCAGCTTCTCATGTTACCTCCAATACAACAGATCTTTCAGCTGGGTTGTTTTCATTGCAGCCTCCAACATCATAGAAATTACATGCTGGCATATGGTGGTTGGGCTGGGAAGTGATCTGAGGGGCATGAACCATGATGCATTTAAAATTGCTTTTCCCTTTGTTCTTTATCCTCATCCTCAAAACAAAACGGTACAATTCAGTCCTGTCCCCAACTTTAGGCTAAATTGATAAGAGCATTAGTTGGTATTTATTCACTCAATAAATATTTATTGAACATAGATATAGAATCTGTCAGCCATTATGTGAGAAGCCCAGGGTACAACAATACCTACTCTCAAGGAATTTACATATATGTGTGCATCTTGGAGTCTGGTGGGCATCAGATGTCAGCTTCCACATTGTGTTTTCTAATTTCTTTTTTTTTTTTTTAAAGAGATAATGTCTTGCTATGTTGTCCAGGCTAGAGGGCAGTGGCTATTCACAGGCATGTTCATGATGCACCAGTTTGGAACTCCTGGGCTCAAGCAGTCCTCCTGCCTCAGCCTCTCAAGTAGCTGGGACTACAGACTCATGCCACCACGCCTGGCAATGTTGTCTTTTCAGTGAAGTTTCATGAGCTCTTGTGTACATAGACCCTTTCATTTGTCCTCTCATTTGCCTACAAATCACACCTGGATATATTTGAATTCGCACCAGCTATACAGATTTTTGCTTTGCGATTCCAGATACAGATAGGCAGGGTTTACATAGAGAAGAAGGGAGAGGACTATTGACCTCATACTCACCTAGTGACAGGTTCCCAGTGGTTCAAGTAAGAAATTCAAGGATCATCTAGACTCAGTCCCCATATCCAATGCATCACTAAATCCTCCCATTTCTATCTCTTAATCAGTCTCAAATTCATCTTCTCCTCTCCATTTTTATTGTCATTGTTTTAGTTCAGGCAAATATTGTTCCTATTTTACACGTGTACAATCATCTCTGTATTATTAGTATGCTAAGGCTGCCATAACAAAATACCACAGGCTGAGTGGCTTCAACAACAGAAATTCATTTTCTCACTGTTCTGGCAGTTAGAAGTCCCATATCACAGTTCTGGCAGATTTGGTTTCTGGTGAGGTCTTTTTTACTGGTTTATAGGCAGTTGCCTTCTTGTTGTGTATTCACATGTTCTCTTCTCGGTGTATACAGGAAGAGATAGATCACTGGTGTCTCTTCTGTCTCTTCCTCTTCTTATAAGGATGCCAATCCTGTTGTATTAGGGCCCCACCCTTGTGACCTCGTTGAACCTTAATTACCTTCCTAAAAGCCCTCTTTCCAAATATATTGGGGTTAGGGCTTCAGCACATGAATTAGGGGCAGGATCGGGGGCAAAGGGACACAATTCAGTCCATAAAAACCTCCACACTACATTCTGAGTGATCTTTCCAAGAGACAAAGCTGATCACGTCACTGCTTTGCTTTTAATTTTTATGGTTCTGGGTCTCTTAGGGTTCTTTGGTTGGGAAAACAACTAATCAGGATCACCTTAAGGGGGTTTCAGGAGCTTACAGAACTGAAGGGGAGGCTGAAGAGCCAGGCTTAGAATGAGGTAGTTCCTGAGGTTTCAATAACAGGGATTCCTGCACTGACTTGGTTGGGTACTTACCCTGCTAGGAGCAGACTCTCTCTGGTTCTCTCCTTATGTTACACTGCTCAAGATACAAAGTCTCTGGTTGCACTGAATGTACTTCATGCACTGAACTGTACACTTCAAACTGTTAAAATGGCAATTTTTTGGCCAGGCGTGGTGCCTCATGCCTGTAATCTCAGCATTTTGGGAGGCCGAGGTGGGTAGATCACCTGAGGTCAGGAGTTCGAGACCAGCCTGGCATTTTTGTTTTTGCGACAGAGTCTTGCTTTGTCACCCAGGCTGGAGTGCAGTCGCACAATCTCGGCTCACTGCAACCTCTGCCTCCCAAGTTCAAGCAATTCTCCTGCTTCAGCCTCCGGAGTAGCTGGGACTACAGGTGCCTGCCACCACACCTGGCTAATTTTTATATTTTCAGTAGAGGCAGGGTTTCACCATGTTGGTCAGGCTGGTCTCAAACTCCTGACCTCAAATGATCCAGACACCTGGGCCTCCCAAAGTGCTGGGATGACAGACGTGAGCCACCGCACCCTGTAAAATGGCAAATTTTATGTTACATATTTTTGTACCACAATTTTTAAAAAGTTAACAGTGGCCTTCATGTAGCCAAATGCTTAAAATGTTCTGGAAGGCAATTTTAGAGTGATGAAATATAAATATAGCTTTTTATCTCTAGGGATTAGATGACACATGGTAATACATGAAGTTAAATAAATGTGATCAAGCTAAATAAAATTGATATAGTTGTATTTGACTTTGGAAGTAACAAAAAAAGCCAAATAGAGAAAGAGAGAAGATGATCAGACCTTGACATTTCTTCCTTCTTTCAATAGACACCTCTTTCTTTCAGGCTTTGTCATTTTTAGTACTAAGCACTAAAAGGACTTTTGTAAATCATTATTTCCAGTACAAGGCAATATTTTCATCAAACTAAGTTTGATGAAACTTGGCTTATGCTAATAATATTGCAAAAAATCTTCCTGGATATTATACCTAAGATTTACTTCTAAAAACTCTGGGGACTGAAGCAAATGGAGAAGTTTATGGATAAAGCAGATTGACCATGAATTGATCGTTTCTCAGAATGAGTTTGGGTTCATGGAGATTCATTATACTATTTCCTCTACTTCTGTGTATGTGTGAATTCTCCACAATGAAAAGGTGTTTTAAATCCTAAAAAACAAAAATCTCTGAAACAGAAAGTGTAGTGAGTGTAGTTTAGGTCACATGCTTACCCCTTGACTATGTCAGAGAGGTGAAAGAAGAAGCCTCTAGGGACTCCTTTGGTTTCTGTAGTAGGAGAGCATTTGTATTTAGCATTCTGACAATGAGACACAATGGGGGTGAGGTAATTCTCCCAAAAGACATTGGGGTGCAATTAGGAAGAGGGATGAAGGCTGGGTGTCCATATAATGACAAATACCCACTTCTGTGCATGACAGATGGGGCACTTTATCAACTTTTGTCCCTCATCTCTTATCTCCTCCACTACAGCCTGCACTCCAGCCAGGCTAGCAACCTTGTGCCTTTCTGTACCCTGCCCTTGACTGTGTTTGTGCCCTGATGAAAGTCTACTCAGACTGCAGACTCAATTCAGATGTCATCTCCTTCGACTTTCTAAGCAGGAGGTGGTAGATTTCGGATGACTCTTGACTCTTCATCTCACAGTGTATTTAGAGTAGTAGTCCTGCATCAAAATCAGCTGACAAACTGGTTAAAACATATATTGCTGGGCCCAACCCTTAGAGTTTCTGTTTCAGTAGGTCTTGGGTGGGCACCTGAAAATTTGCATTTTTAAGTTCCCAGGTGATGTTGATGCTGCTGGTCCGGGGACAGCACTCTATGAACCTCTGATTTGGAACATTGGTGTCCAAATCTGACTACATATCAGCCTCAAATGTGGAATGTTAAAAGTATATGACTTCCTGGATTGGCTGTAGGCTTGAAGAATCAGATACTCTGGGAGTGGGATCCACGAATCTGCATTTTGAAATAGATTCCCAGCTGTTATTTCTGCAGTGGTCCTGACAATGTTTTGGATAGGTACTGGGGACCACAGCATCTGAGGGCACTGATTAGTCAGAGCACCTCCCTCCACCCTTTAGGCAAAGTGAAGGAGAGGCTGGTATATTTCTTCCTAACTGATTAGTCAGAGCACCTCCCTCCACCCTTTAGGCAAAGTGAAGGAGAGGCTGGTATATTTCTTCCTAACAGGATGGAAGCAGCCCTGAAGAAAACGATGCCTTCTTACTGGTTAAAAGATTATAGTGGGCCAGGCACAGTGGCTCATGCCTGTAACCCCAGCACTTTGGGAGTCTGAGGTGGGAGAATAACTTGAGCCCAGGAGTTCACAAACAGCCTGGGCAACAAGGTGAGACTCTGTCTCTACAAATAGAAAAAAATTAGGTAGGCATGGTGGCTCATGCCTATAGCTACTTAGGAGGCTGAGGTGGGAGGATCACTTAAGCCAGAGTGATCAGGCTGCAGCAAACCATGATCGTACCACTGTACTCCAGCCTGAGCAATATAGTAAGACCCTGCCCTGTCTCAAAAAAAAAAAAAAAAAAAGATTATAGTGAAGATTAATATAATCTCAAATATTCAGAAAGTGCCCTTGTTAGTACTTTAAAATTTTTAATTGAAATCAGATGTCAATTTCTACCTCTTAAATGAGCAAAGCATTGAAATAATTTAATAGATATAGTGAGTTGAAATGCACACTCTCATTTATTACTATTGGCATTATAAACTGATACACTCTCTTCGAAAACCAATTTGGTAACTTACATCAAGATCCAGGAAATGGGCCAAGATCCAGAAAATAGGCCAGGTGCAGTAGCTCATGGCTATAATCCCAGAACTTTGAGAAGACAAGGTAGGAGAATCACTTGAGGCCACGAGTTCAAGACCAGCCTGGGTACCATAGCAAGACCCTATCTCTACAAAAAATAAAAATTTAGCCCATGTGGTGGTGTGTGCCTGTAGTCCCAACTACTTGGGAAGCTGAGGTGGGAATTTCCCTTCACCCAGGAGATTGAAGTTGCAGTGAGCTGTAATGATGCCACTGCACTCCAGGCTGGGTGACAGAGCAAGACCCTGTTTAAAAAAA
>NW_012117844.1:745113-760744 GCF_000951035.1 Colobus angolensis palliatus | reverse complement strand
ACACACACACACACACACATATGGCCGGGCAAAGTGACTCACTCCTGTAATCCCAGCACTTTGGAAGGCCAAGGTGGGCAGATCACGAGGTCAGGAGATAGAGATCATTCCGGCCAACATGGTGAAACCCCGTCTCTACCAAAAAATGCAAAAATTAGCTGGGCATGGTGGTGCGCGCCTGTAATCCCAACTACTTGGGAGGCTGAGGCAGGAGAGTTGCTTGAACCCGGGAGGTAGAGGTTATGGTAAGCCGAGATTGTGCCACTGCACTCCACCCTCGATGACAGAGCAAGACTCCATCTCAAAAGAAAACAAAACAAAACAAAAAGTATGTGTGTGTGTATATATATATATAATTTAAATTTAAAAAACAGAAAATATTTTATTTGATTTTGTAATCTTGATTTAATGACTTTTTAAAATAATTTTTTCAGACAGACCCTTGCTTTGTTGCCCAGGTTGGAGTGCAATAGTATATTTTCAGCTCACTGCCACCTCCGCCTCCCAAGTTCATGCAACTCTCCTGCCTCAGCCTCCTGAGTAGCTGGGATTACAGGTGTGTGCCAGCATGCCCAGCTAATTTTTGTGTTTTTAGTAGAGACCAGGTTTCACCATGTTGGCCAGGCTGGTCTCAAACTCCTGACCTCAGGCAATCCGCCCGTCTCAGCCTCCCAAAGGAATTACAGGCGTGAGCCACCATGCCCATCAATTTAATGACCTTTGCTTCAGTAATCTCACTTCTGGGTATTAATCCAAAGAAACTAATCCATAATATATTAAAACACACAAATGAATACATATTACAGCATTATTGTAATAGTAAAACACTATAAGCAGTTTGAATGTCTAAAAATAGGGCATTGATGAAGCAAATACATATACTTGATGGACTTTTATAAGGAAATTTAAATACTGGTTGTTTATTCATTCATACAAAAAAATAAAATAGTTGCCAAGATGTCCCCAAAAGGTTAATTTGCACTTTTCCCAGCATTGTATTTGTATCTTCAATAATAATGGACGTTATCAGTTTTTAAAATAGCTATCAATGGTATTTGTGCTGTTTCATGTATTACTTTTATAATGGAAACATGCTATTAATAAAATTATATTTTTAAAAGATTGTGTCAATTAGGGAGAGATGCGTATCAACTGCCAGGGCTGAATATCAGTGTTTTCATTTCTTTTAGTTCCTGTAATTGTATGCAGCTTAAATTTTGAATTGGTCTAATTCAGGATAGCTTTTGCCTCTGAAAAGAACTATTCATTGAAGGCCTGATGGTGTCTTATTTGTTTTCCTCTTACTGAACCCTATATATTCGTTTGATTCATTTAATTTTTCTTGCCCATGAAGGACAAATTTCTCATATGTATATACTTGTATTCATCGAAATAAGGAATCATATCTAAAATATATCAGGAGCCTTTAAAATATTCTAATATTTAGGCCTATTAATTATATTGCTGAAAATAAATAATAAGGCTCTAATGCAAAATGGTTTTAATATTTTAAAATTATCCAGGTAGTAGAGGAAATGTAAGAAAATTATATTTATAAGGCGGTTTAAGAAAATGGGAAGATATAATAACGTTAAATGGAAAAAATTATGATTGTACTATGTAAAATAAATTCATTATTATCATGGCTGTATAAAATAAATGTACTATGATCATAACTATGAAAAAATAAGCATTTAAAATACTACAAAAACTCTAAAATGCTAGCCTGGTTCTACTTGAAGCATGAGAGAATAAATTATTTTTTTCTTTATACTTAGATGTATTTTCCAAATTTCTTCTATAGTGAGCATGTAGTGCTTTTATATTTAGAAAAATGAAAATATATAAAGACTATTTCAGTTGAAATGGACAGAAATACAACTCTAGTTTAAGCCAAAAAGAGAGAGAAATTGAAGGGAGTAAGGAGAGAGAAAGAGAATTATTTCCTGGATGAATTTGGCTTCAGGCCCAGATGGAAATTATATTGTCAGGTCTCTCGCTTTCCCCCTCCCCCAATATCTCAGCTCAGCTTCCTCTGTGTGGTGACCTCATTTTCTTCCATTTTCCAGGCTGCCAGAGAAGTAGGTTGCCCACAGCTCTAGGCTTACATCAACTGCTTTAGGAATCCCAGTGGAAAGAGACTGCTGTCTCCCAATGTCTCTATATCAATTCCAGAGAAGAATTCTTAGAGGCGCTGCTTGACCCACAGGTCCACCCCTAACTAATCACAGTCTCTGGGAAATAGAGTATTAAGATTGGGCAGGCTTGTGACATACACCCACATCTGTCCCAGAGAAGAACATCCGGCACTGGAAGAGAGAAATAGCATGATGGCCAGACAAATTAAGAAAGATATTAGGGACTGGGAGTAGTGGCTCACACCTGCAATCCCAGCACTTTGGGAGGTCAAGACTTGAGGATTGCTTGAGGCCAGGAGTTCAAGACCAGCCTGGTAAATAGAGTGAAATCATGTCTTAAAAAAAAAAAAACAGGCCAGGTGAGGTGGCTTACATCTAATAATCCCAGTATTTTGGGAGGCCGAGGCAGACGGATTACCTGAGGTCAGGAGTTCAAGATCAGCCTGGCCGACATGGTGAAACTCCGTAACTCCGTCTCTACTAAAAAGACGAAAATTGGCCAGCGTGGCATATGCCTATAGTAACAGCTAACTGGGAAGTTGAGGCAGGAAAATTGCTTGAACCCAGGAGGCAGAGATTGCAGTGAGTTGAGATCGTGCCACTACACTCCTGCCTGGGTGACAGAGCTAGAAGCTGGCTCCAAAAAAAAAGACAGAAAGAGAGAGAGCACAGTGACTGAAAGTCTAGGAACTGTAGGCCATGGTCCTGCAATGCAAATATCATCTAAATTTGCTTTCCAGGCAGTGAAATAAGTTCTTGCTGCCCTGGATCTGTACATGTGAGGAACAAATCTCCCTCAGCTATCCTATTCCAGGACTGCGCCTCTTTAGCCACCAACTTCTTGTTGGCGTGATTATGGAGACTGGGTATTGTCTTAGGCTTTTAACAATTATAGGCTTATTTCCAAGGTGGGGTTTTCAGGCTATACAACTCCCTTCCAACCTCAGCTGACTTTTTGCCAATTTTATACAAGGGGAGTCCATAGCCTAGGCACTAATACCAGAAATCTTACCATGCCTCTGCAGTTTCTGTCCAACACATCTCAGCTTTGCCCATCCTGTAGGCTCTCAATGTGCCCATCCTATAGTTCCCCATCATGACTAACCTGCCTCTGCTGTATCCTGGTGGATAGTGTTTTGCCACAGGTATGAATTTTAATTATGGTTGGCAGGGAATAACAGAGTTGCTTGAGAGAGAGGGATGAGGGAAATGGGATTCCCTAATACGTAGACTCTTATCAAGTCCCTAGTGCATTTCCTGCCTCTCTCCTTTATGTTAGTTTCATGTTGGAGGACACAGTTCAGCTTTTTCAAGTCAGCAAGAATAATTATTGTCTGACCCCCAGTGGTTCTGGATTGCCGGCTAAAGGCAGAACAGGCCTTCCCACGTGCTGTTGCATTTCTGCTTTCAGACAAGTGAACTTGGATTCAAACTTGTCCCTTCCTCCTAGCTTAGCAGGGCTTCCTCTCAGTATCTCCATGTTTGCATCATCCTGTTTGGCAGTGTGTTCAGATAAATGGGGCACTGTGTTTGACTGAGCCTGAGTCATGTGCCCATTTCTGAGGGGGTGGAATTTATTGGAGAAAGAGAGAAAGAGTGGGAATACATTCTGAAGTAGACTACAAGCTATAGTTTAACCCTCCCTCCCTCCCTTCCTTCCTTCCTTTCCACTGGCATGAAAATCTATAATCTTTTTTAATTGTTTTATTTATTTATTTATTTATTATTTTGAGACAGAGTCTCACCCTGTCACATAGGCTGGAGTGCAATGGCATGATCTTGACTCACTGCAACCTCCCCCTCCTGGGTTCAAGCAATTCTCCTGCCCCAGCCTCCTGAGTAGCTGGGATTACAGGTGCGCGCCACCACACCCAGCTAATTTTTTTGTATCTTTATTAGAGATGGGCTTTCACCTCGGCCAGGCTAGTCTTGAACTAGCCTTCTATAGTGAGCATGTAGTGCACGTGAGCCACCGTGCCCAGCCTATATATATATATATATTTTTTTGAGATGGAGTTTTGTTCTTGTTGCCCATGCTGGAATGCAATGGCACAATCTTGACTCACCACAACCTCCGCCTCACGGGTTCAAGCGATTCTCCTGCTCCAGCCTCCCGAGTAGCTGTGATTACAGGCATGCACCACCAGGACCGAGTAATTTTGTATTTTTAGTAGAGATGAGGTTTCTCCATGTTGGTCAGGCTGGTCTCAAACTCCTGACCTCAGGTGATCTGCCTGCCTCAGACTCCCAAAGTGCTGGGATTACAGGCATGAGCCACCAGCCTATTTTAAAGAAAAAAAAATTAGTGTTTCACATAAAAGTATTTATTTGTTTGTTTATTTATTTATTGAGACAGGGTCTTGCTCTGTAACCCAGGCTGGAGTGCAGTGGCGCAAGCTCAGCTCACGCAACCCCCACCTTCCAGGCTCAAGCAATCCCCCCACCTCAGCCTCACAGTCCCAGCTACCAGTAGAGATTGGAGATGGGGTCTCTCCATCTTGCTCAGGCTGATTTCAAACTTCTGGGCTCAAGAGATCCCCCTGCCTCGGCATCCCAAAGTGCTGGGGTTACAAACATGAGCCACCGTGCCCGGCCGTAAAAATCTTTAAAGCTAAAACTGTAAATACATGAGTAGAAAAGATTATTAGGATGACATCTTAATCTTTAAAAATTACAAGGGCCGGGCGCGGTGGCTCACGCCTGTAATCCTAGCACCTTGGGAGGCCAAGGTGGAAGGATCACGAGGTCAGGAGATCGAGACCATCCTGGCTAACGCGGTGAAACCCCGTCTCTACCAAAACAAAACAAAACAAACAAAAAACAAAAAATTCAGCCGAGAGTGGTAGCGGGCACCTGTAGTTCCAGCTGCTCGGGAGGCCAAGGCAGGAGAATCGCTTGAACCCGGGAGGCGGAGCTTGCACTGAGCCAAGATCGCGCCACTGCACTCCAGCCTGGGCGACAGAGCGAGACTCCATCTCAGGAAAAAAAAAAAAAAATTACAAGGGGAGGCTGGGCACAGTGGCTCACTACTGTAATCCCAGCACTTTGGAAGGCTGAGGCGGACAGATCACTTGAGTTCAGGAGTTCAAGACCAGCCTGGCCAACATGGTGAAACCTCATCTCTACCAGAAAATACAAAAAATTAGCCAGGTAGTGGCGGGTGCCTGCAGTCCCAGCTACTCAGGAGGCTGAGACAGGAGAATCACTTGAACCCGGAAGGCAGTGGTTGCAGTGAGCCAAGATCATGTTACTGCACTCCAGCCTGGGTGTCAGAATTAGACCCTGTCTAAAAAAAAAAAAAAAAATTACAAGGTGATCTCAAATAAAATGAGAAAGAGTTGGAGCCAGAAAAAAAGGAAAACAGCAGAAGACTTTGTCACCCTATCTTCACACCACCAGAAATGCAAGAGCCAATCCTGTAAATATTCATCAACTTCCTTAGCTTTTCTTTCAACAACAGCTTCCAAATGTTTAACATGTAGAGTCTAAATTTCAAAAGTACTTTTAGAATGTGGCTTGTTCAGTGCTATATCAATCATTTTCATTTACATATATGTTTTGTTTTCATAACAATATGTTTGATGTTTTGTTTTGTTTTGAGACAGAGTCTCGCTCTGTCGCTCAGGCTGGAATGTAATGGCGTGATCTTGGCTCACTGCAACCTCAGCCTCCCAGGTTCAGGTGATTCTCATGCCTCAGCCTCCCAAGTAGCTGGGATTACAGGCGTACACCACCATGCCCAGCTAATTTTTGTATTTTCAGTAGAGATGGAGTTTCACATGTTGGCCAGGCTGGTTCCAACTCCCAGCCTCAAGTGATCTGCCCGTCTCGGCCTCCCAAAGTGTTGGGATTACAGGCGTGAGCCATGCCCGGCCAATATCTACTTTTAACCTAAAAAACCTCATTTTTAGGTTTCTAGTATCAGAAGATTTCCTCCCCAGTCAAGAGCTTTCAGCCAGTTTTGAACTTCTTCACCCAGAGACTCTTTTGCATCTTGGTTCTCTGTCTTGTTTTTCTTCATAGCTCCATGTTCAATCCAGATCCCTGTTACAGTGAGCCTAGCCCACTTATTCATGGAGATAGACTGGAAAATATAACTTCAACATGCTGTTAAATTTTTTTTGAGTTTTTAAAAATAAACGTTTTACTTCAGAACAATTTTAGATTTACAGAAAGTTGTAAAGATAGTACAGAGTGTCTCTGCATATCCTTCATCCAGTGTCCCCTAATGTTAACGTCTTATCTAGCCAGGATATATTTGTGAAAACTAGGAAATTAATATTGGTACATGACTATTAACTAAACTCCAGACTGTATGATTTCAGCAGTTTTCCACAATTTTTTTAAAATTCCAGGATCATTTCCAAGATAGCACATTGTATTTAGTGAGCTAAATTTTAAAACAAATTATTTTTTCAAGTTGTTCCCTGTTAAGCTATGACAATTACGAAGAATATGGCATTTTAATATTTAAGATAAACTATTCATTAGCAAAAACAACACAAGTTGTCAAGATGCCACTTGTTCTGTGATTATAAACTCCTCAGGGAAGAGCCTCTATTATTTGTTTGGCACATTCTAGCTATATATAGTTTCGTACATTCTCTACAGGATGTAGTTTTCACAGCAGTAAGAGCTGAGAGAAGTATAAGAAGTTTAAAGTATTTTTACTTTTAGTGGAAAACAAGCTCATTCTTTCTAATGTAATTAGCAGAGTTAGAATTTTGTTCTTATGTCATGCTATAAAAGATAGTGTGAATATATAGCTTATTAATACATTATAAAACTAATCTAATTATTGCAGTCTGAGACACAGACTCAAACTGCAAAAGACCACAGAAACAGATTCTTTTTCAACCAGCTTCTGCAGGGCGAAAAGGACACTTGCCAAGAAAACCCCAAATCTCTTTCTAGGAGTCATATTTGGAGTAATCTGGGGGAAAGTAAAAGCTATTATACTTTGCAATTTTAAATAAAGACATTTTCAGACTGGTAGAAGCTATCTTATATTCAAGGCTCTTTAAAAAAATCTACATATAACTTTCATTTTAAGAGACCAGTATTTTAGGCATTAAAACAAAAGAGTTATAAAGAATTCCACTTGAAGTCAATTCAAGGACTTATTCAATCCAAGAGAAATACAGAGCTTAGCTAAGTATATATTCCCATCTAGTTCCTGCCACAGTTAGCAGGTATCTTCAGGAACTATCATCAATCATAGGATGACATGCAAAATTCTTGTAGAAAGCATGTGCTCACTCTCTCCCAGAAAAAAAAAAAAATTGTGTTACCTAAGTTATTTTGTAAAACCCACAGAAGGCAAAGACAGAGGAAGAATGCAACAAGGAACAACAAAATATTTTGCCAAGCATTAGAATATAAAGAAGACAAATGAAGATATTATATATTTAACTCTTCATTTAGCAATTTAGCAATTTATTTTCTGGAGGAATAAGGAATATAGTAATTTACCTAATAAATGAAAAGAGAAAATAAAATGTTTACATAGCACCTTATTACATTCTAATCACTTGCTCGTGTATAATATCTTGAATTGTTAACTGATGACTTTATATTTTAGGCACAGCTACCATGGGTGCTGGCACAAAGTAAGCAAGGTCTCATTGTCCTCTGAAGGCTTTTCAAATATCACTTCCTCTGGGAAGCTCTTTGATTTTTCCCAACTCCAATATGAGGGTAGTATCTGCTCTCTGTCCTGTATGTTCCTAACATACTCAACCAATTAATTTTACCAATTAATTTCTATGATAGCACTTATCACATTGTCACCTCTTTAGGGAGGTGCAACTTTTTATCTTCATAAAAAGTAAAGCTGGCCATGCTGGTGTGCATCTGTAGTCCCAGCTATCCCAGAGACTGAAGCAGGAGGATTACTTGAGCCCAAGGGTTTGAGTCCAGCCTGGGCAACATAGCAAGACCCTGTCTCTTAACAAACAAACAAAAAGTAAGTGACAGTGTTATGGGCTGAATTATGTTCCCCCGCCCCACCTATATTTGAAATCCTAACCCACAGTACCTCAGAATATGACTGTATTTGGAGATGGAAGAGTCTTGAAAGAGGTGATTCAGTTAAAACGAGATAGTTAGGGTACGTCAGTTAGGATACAACTGATGTCCTTATAAAGAAGTGGAAATGTGGACACAAAGAGAGTAGCCAGTAGATATGAATACAGAGGAAAGGCCATGTGAGGTCACAGTGAGAAGGTGGCCAACTGCAAGCCAAGAAGTGTGGGAATAAACAAACCCTGCTGACACCTTGATCTTGGACTTCTAGCCTCCGGCACTGTGAGAAAATAAATTTCTGTTGTTTAAGGCATCCAGTCTGTGGTGTTTTGTTATGGCAACCCCAGTAAATCAATACAGACAGTCACAGGTAAATGACAAATAGAAAATGTTTTAAAAACGAGAGCTATTATGTGTAATTGGCAGTTACTATGTATATACATCTCGTATATAGATTATTTATGCATATGCTTAGCAAGCTTTAGGAATTTATGTCTCTGCATTCATGCTTCGCTTATGATTGCCTTTAAGTTCTATGACTGTCTCTTTGTCAGGCAGTTGAGCGAATTATTGTTTTTCAAGATTTGCATTCAAGAAATTTTGAGAGAATTCTTAACCATTACAAAGACTTCTATCATACATAAAATTGATTCCCTGAGGTAAATCATTGTGTCTTACAATTCAATTGTTTGAACACTTTATTTAGGTAAGGGGCATAGAAAATTATCAGGATTCAAATTAATTCAGAAGGTAAATAGCTCTGGATTTTTCATAAATTTGTATTAGCTTTTTTCATATTTAGATTTTTCATAAGAAATACAGTGAGAAAATAAGGTAAGAGTTTTGATAATTTTTTACATAAAATGGGGAAAATTAAATTAAAAATGAAAACGCTTAAATTATTGCTGTTAGATAAAATAATAAATAAATAATTTCAAGTCTTACCTGTATGATTCACGGAATCATAGCTTAAAATGTAACTGATCGCATCATTCTCTGCTCTCAATACTGCAAGGACTTCCCCTATTGACCTTGTCTCGAGGGCTCTGAATGACCTGGCTCCAGGCTACCTGTTCTGACTTCATTTTCTACCTTTTCCCCCTTTTCTCTCTGGGCTTTAGCCACAAAACCTCCTTGAGGATCCTGAAATACACTAATTCCATCTACCTGGAGAACAGCTTTTTCTGAGTCACATGACTTGTTCTTTCCCTTTATTCCAAGCTCTACTTAATGTCACCTGATCAGGTCTTCACTAATCATCCAGATAAACAGCATCTCTGTCATTTCCTTTCTCCATATCTATTGTTTTCTTCTTTTTTTCAGAGCATCTCTTAATACCTGGGCATTATATCTTTTTTATCCTTTTATTGTCTCTCTCCTACTCGATTTTCAGCTCCCCAAGGACAAGAGCTTTGTCAAGAAATACTATTGGATGAATATCGTAGCATTACACATTGAAGTCTGACATAACAGCTTTTCATAGTCCTTAATGATATCATAAATATTGGAATGTAGCAAATAATGCTGAAGAGATGTATCCAATTATACACTGATTACATTATGTTGTCCCAGAAATCTCTATATTTGTCATTGTGTTCTGTGTGTTTGATGCCTTTGAAGGTGTCTTCTGCTCAGAAATTTCACCCAGTCTCTCACAACTGCCCCCAACTGCCCCTGGTCCCCAGAAACAAATCTTTGGTAAAAGCAACACTGTTCAGTAGAAATAAAATACGTGCCATACATGTACTTTAAAATTTTCTAGTAATAGTAATGCTAATAGTAATTAAAATGAAATGTAGTTCTACCAAAATAATAAAGCTGTGTGTAATGGAAAAACAATGAACATTGCTTCAGTTTTAAAATTTAAATCAATAAAAATTAAATAAAATAAAAAATTCAGTTCCTCAGTGACATTTCAAGTGCTCCATAGCCATATGTGGCTAGGAGCTTCTGTATTGGGCAGTACGGGATATAAAGCACCTGATGCTACCTCCAGGGCATACCTGATTGGAGTGACAGCAGCCTGATCCAATCAGATTCCTCTCCCCAGGATTTTGAATTTTGAGCTGAGATACAGAGAGATTAGAGAAGTTTGGTGCTGAGTCATGTTTGTGGCAGAATTCCAAGGGAAGGTTCATGAGCAGCTGTTGCCAGGGTCCCCAGAGCTTCCTTAGCTTCCACTCTTCATGGCTGGTTGTTCAGTTCTTTGGATTCTGTGAGAGAGCCTAATACATTTCCAATAAATTATTTTCTCCCTTGAGCCAGCTCAAGCTGGTTTCTGTTACTTGCAATGATACTAATTTAAATAAATAAATAAATCTTAGCAACAAAGTTTTCTTAAAAGGAGATACATAAAATAACATAATTAGGCAGATGGGTATGCAAAACTGCTTTGACTACTTTAGAAAATCTTAATTGTCCAGGGTGTTACCGACTGTCAACAAAATGGAACACAGTGTAGATAATTCAAGAGTAAACTGATACAAAAAGAGCATTTATTTGGTCTTGAAATGCATTTGTGTGAATTGGGGTTGGGGATGGGGGCAGAGCAAAAACAAGATACAGCTTTCTAATTGTTTTACAGAGAATTTAATCAGCACGAATTCTCCAAGAATGACGCTGATCACACAGCAGGTGCTTGAAAAATGCATGTTGATTAATTGATTTAGAATACACCAGCTGTCGGTGAAAGAATGTGATCCACAATCAAACCATTTGACAGAAGAAAGCCAGGATGGCTTTTAAAATTAGTAACAACATGGAAATCTACATGCAAATAATCCAGAGATGGTGCTGCTGTCTTTGGTTCCCTTCCTAGATGAGAACAAGATAAATCATACTCTGCTTTGAGAAAAAGGTATTTAGTGTTTAAGGCTGTGAACAGAGGAACACATTCTCCAGTCATTTGTTTCTAGCAGTATGTGTGTATCCGGAAGGCCTTCTGATTGCAGATACCAAGTTGTGGAAGGGAGAAAGGCAATGAGAAGCACATGTGATCATGGTGAGCTTTGAATTTTCTGATCTCTTAAATTTCACAAGGTTGAAAAAGAGAAGTAAAAAAGAATTTTGGAAAGCCAGGCTTAAATGGGTGGAGGTGAATCTAATCATGCCTCTAGAACTTCTACCAGCTTACAGAAAGTATCAGATAAAGAATGCACACAAGGACATAATCAGCCAAATCTAGGAAGTGGGAAATTCTACAGGACAAATGACCTGGTTTTTTCAACAGATAATAAATTCTAGAATTATTTTGTAAATAACATGATTGTATTGGATGACAGTATCCCCTGGTAGAATACTGTTTTAGGCTGGGATTCCTAGATACAAATTCTGGGTGGAGAGTTGAATGCAGAAGTTTATTGCAGCGAGACCACCGTGAGGAAGTAAGGAAGGTGGGATTGGACACTGAAGAAAGTGATCCCAAGGCCAGGTGTGGTGGCTTACACCTGTAATCCCAGCACTTTGGGAGGCTGAAGTGGGAGGATCACCTGAGGTCAGGAGTTCAAGACCATCCTGGCCAACATGGTGAAAACACATCTCTACTAAAAATACAAAATTAGCTGGGCATGGTGGCGTATGCGTGTAATCCCAGCTACTTGGGAGGCTGAGGGAGGAGAATCACTTGAACCCAGGAGGCAGAGGTTACAGTGAGCCGAGATTGCACCATTGCACTCCAGCCTGGGTGACAAGAGTAAAGCTCCATCTCAAAAAAAAAAAAAAGGAAAGTGACCCCAGTGAGGTTTCAGCTATGGCCTCAGTTTTCCTATGGAGAGTTATGGAGTGGGGATGGCCCTTCAGGATTGTCCCAAAGTGAGGCAAAGGGTCCAGGCTATGTATTCCTACCCTCAGCCAGTCATTTGACATAGGCCACCCCTGGTAAGGGTATAACTTTAGGAGAGGCAGTTCATTGCAGCCAAGAGGTGTTCCCCACAGAAAACAATAATATCCAATACAATAATATAAAACGATTAAATCCTGAGAGTAGGCCAGGTGTGGTGGCTCATGCCTGTAGTCCTAGCACTTTGGGAGGCCGTGGTGGGCTGATTGCTTGAGCACAGGAGTTAGAGACCTGCCTGGGTAGGCAACGTGTCAAAACCCTGTCTGTATTAAAAACACAAAAAAATTAGCTGGCCGTGGTGGCACACAGCTGTGATCCCAGCTACTCGGGAGGGTGAGGTGGAAGGATTGCTTGAGCCTGAGAGGTTGAGGCTACAGTGAGCTATGATCGTACCACTGCATTCCAGCCTGGGAGACAGAGGCAGACCCTATCTCAAAAAGAAAAAAATAATGTATCCTGAGATTAGTGACACTTTGCTATTATTCAAACCATAATTTGCATAATAATGGAATTTTATTTATAGAATTCTAAAATATCATTACTATAAAAGGCCTGGCATTTATATCAATTATCTTCCGTTGTTCTATATTTTGACACAGAGAAATAAAGAACTGTGTTATACGAACCCGTTAACCTTTAATTATACCACCATTTCTGGAACCCTAGGTGGGGGCACTTTCTTTGCTTGGCTCTCAGGCTGCCATACTTGTTTTTTCCTACTTCACTGGCCACTTTTTCCTCATCTTCTCCAATGACTGCTCCCCATGTTTGGCCTCTGAATTTTGGAGTGGTTTAGTAGGCTTAGTCCTCAGACCTCTTTTTTTTTTTTTAATCTACTTTCATTTTTAAAATGTTCTCATCCTCATCCAGTCTTATGGCTTTTTGTATCAGGTATACCTTCATGAATTACAGATATTTATCTCATCCATGAAATCCAGGCTGGTGTATCCAAATGCTTACTCAATATCTCTACTTGAGTATCCATACACATCTTAAACTTAGCATGTTCCAATCAAACCCATTATTTCTTTCCCAGATGTTTTGAAATCTCCCACAGAGATTTCAAAATCTCTGCAAATAATAGTTCCACTCTCTAATTGTTCAAGCCAAAAATCTTGAACTCACTCTTGAGTAATTTAAAGAAAATTTCAGACATTGTATCAGTTCACTCATAGATACGGCATTTTGCATCTCTAACTGATAAGAACTTTTATTTTTCACATAAATGCCATACCTACCAAAATTAATGTAATTAATATCATCTAATACTTGGTTTGTATTCAAATATTACTAATTCTTTTCTTTTCTTTTTTTTTTTTTTTTGAGATGCAGTCTCCCTCTGTCACCCAGGCTGGAGTGCAGTGGTGCGATCTCGGCTCACTGCAACCTCTGCCTCCAGGTTCAAGTGATTCTCGTGCCTCAGCCTCCCAAGTAGCTGGGATTACAGGCGCACACCGCCACATCTAGCTAATTTTTGTATTTTTAGTAGAGATGGGGTTTCACCATGTTGGCTACCCTGGTCTCAAACTCCTGACCTCAGGTGATCCGCCTGCCTCGGCCTCCCAAAGCACTGGGATTACAGGTGTGAGCCACTGAGCCCAGCCCAAATATTACTAATTCTTTCAAAGATGCCATTTTACAGTTGTTTTGTTCAAATTAAGACTGAATTATAAGGGATAGTCTATAAAGTAATATAAAATATGTCAGGTGGTTATTAATACTGCAGAGTAGGGAGGTAAAGTAAAAGGGACTATTTGGTTGGCTATTTAACCCAGAGAGTTCAGGAAAGTCCTCTATGAGAAAGTGACATTTAAACAGAGGTGTGAATAAAGTGTTTCAAGAAGAACATGATCAACTGTGTCAAATACTGCAAATGGGTTACATGTAAGAGGATGACTGAGGCTTGATCTTTGGATATGACAACAGGGAGGTCACTGGGTACCTTGACTAAAGCTGCTTTTGTGGAATGGAGGAGGTAAATGCCTGATTGAAATGGGGTCAGGAGAGAATAGAAGGAGATGAAGTGGAAACAGTAAATATAGACAAATTTTTTCACATAAGGGGAGAAATATAGAAGAAACAGTAAATATAGACAAGTTTTTTCACATAAGGGGAGATGACAAGTGGGACATTGGCTAGAAGGGATGTGGAACAATGGATAGTTTTTTTTTTCTAAAAGGGAATATTACAGCATGTTTCATACTAACAGGAATGATTCAGTAGGAAGAAAACATTGATGGTGCAGGTGAGAGAATAATTGCTGGAGAGAGGGCCTTGAGAATGTGAAAGAGGGCCGCGCATGGTGGCTCATGCCTGTAATCCCAGCACTTTGGGAGGCCACGGCAGGCAGATCACCTGAGGTCAGGAATTCGAGACCAACCTGGCCAACATGGCAAAAATCCCGTCTCTACTAAAAATACAAAAATTAGCTGGGCACGGTGGCACACACCTGTGATCCCAGCTACTCACTCAGGAGGCTGGGGCAGGAGAATCATTTGAACCCAGGAGGTAGAGGTTGCAGTGAGCCAAGATCGCACTCCAGCCTGCACTCCAGCCTGGGCAACAAAGCAAGACTCTGTCTCAAAAAAAAAAAAAAAAAAAAAAAAAAAGAATGTGAAAGAGGATGGAATTCAGTGCACAACTGTAGAGTGTGTCTTTAGACAGGAGGATGGACAGTGTATCCACAGTAACAGGAGACAAGGCAGAATATGTGGGCTCTGATGCTGGTAGCTATGGAAAATTTCTCAATGAAGTAGGAAGCAAAGTCATCAGCAGAGGAATCAGATGATGGAGAGTTGAAGAGAGAAAAGGAATGAAATAGCCCTTTGGGAGAGTTGGAGAGTAAATGGGCTAGAGAATGTACAGGAATCTATTAAGACTCATTTGAAGGTGGAGCCATGAATTTGCAGTATTTTCCGCATGGTTGGTTGTTTTTCTCTAGTCACATTTAATTGCTGGGTGTGACACAGGAAGAGAGCTGGATTTAACTGGGCTGGAGTTTGGCCATAAAGCACAGTGAAGGGAAACAGAGAAAAGATATTTAAGAGTGTATGCAAAAAATAATTATAATGATGGACCATGAAATACAAGCTGGAGAAGTAGGAAAGAGTGAACTTAACAGGGAGTGATGGGCAGTGAAAAGGCGGTAATGGCCTATAGGTTTCAGGCGTGGAAAAATTGTGGGAGTCAAGGAATAGTGAGAGTGAGAAGGAAAAAAAAAATTGCTGGTAGATTTAAGGCAAAAATATGGAGTCTAAAATTAAGATAATTGAGAAAATATGGAGTCATATGAACTGATAGTGGTAATGTAAATTAGTATCACATTTTTCGTGTGGTAGCAACATGGCAATATCTAAAATTGCCATCTTACCGAGCATGGTGGCTCACACCTATAATCCTAGGACTTTGGGAGGCCAAGGTGGGCAGATCACCTGAGGTCAGGAGTTCGACACCAGCCTGGCCAACATGGTAAAAGCCCATCTCTAATAAAAATACAAAAAAATTAGCTGGGTGTGGTGGCGGGTGCCAGTAACAGGATTGCTGGGTCAAATGGTATTTCTGGTTCTAGATCCTTGAGGAATCGCCACACTGTCTTCCACAATGTTTGAACTAATTTACATTCCCACCAACA
>NW_012117844.1:731651-744898 GCF_000951035.1 Colobus angolensis palliatus | reverse complement strand
ACCACGTCTCTACTAAAAATACAAAAATTAGCCAGGCGTGGTGGCAGGCACCTGTAATCCCAGCTACTTGGGAGGCTGAGGCAGGAGAATGACTTGAGCCCAGGAGGTGGAGTTTGCAGTGCGCCGAGATTGCGCCATTGCACTCCAGCCTGGGAGACTAAGGGAGACTGTGTCTCAAAAAAATAAATAAATAAAAATTTTTAAAAATCACCATTCTGACTGGTGTGAGATGGTATCGCATTGTGGTTTTGATTTGCATTTCTCTAGTGATCAGTGATGATGAGGTTTTTTTCGTATGCTTGTTGGCCGCATAAATGTCTCCTTTTAAGAAGTGTCTGTTCATATCCTTTGCCCACTTTTTGATGGAGTGGTTTGTTTTTTTCTTGTAAATTTAAAACTCTGTAATCTTAAACTTGAATAGCCTTTTAGAGTACCTGTACGCTCCCTGTGGAGAGGAGAATAAAATCCTAGTATCTAATTTTTCTGTCAATAATATTTACGTAGTTATAATGTATCAACGATTGTTAGTGGTTTTCAATTTTTAGCAGTAGCCTAAAAACAAAACAGAGAAAACTTAAATGTGGTTATGTCAACCTTTGTAATGTCAAAGTAACAGTATAAGCACAGATAGCAGGAGGAAGAGGGAGAACATGAAAAGATGGGAATTAATCTCATCTACTACAGTGTTTACCACTAAATCAAGAAATAGTAGTAAAGGCCCATTGTTTAGAATTAGAGAAGTAACCATTAAAAAGCCTTGGTAGGAGGGTCTGATGGCACATACTTGTAGTCCCAACTACTTGGAAGCCTGAGGCAGGAGGATCGCTTCAGTCCAGGAGTTCAAGGCTGCAGTGAGCTATGATGGTGCCTGTGAATGGCCACGGCACTCCAACCTGGGCAACACAGCAAGACTCCGTCTGTTTAAAAAACAAAAAACAAAACAAACAAACAAGAAAAATGAGAAAAAGAAAGACATGAGACAGCAACAGTTAAAAGTGGTTTCCTCTGAGAAGTTCAAAGAGGGGTGGGAGAGGGTGGGGCAGTAGAACACCTTTTTTATTTTTCATTACAAGCCCTATTACATTATTGTTTTTTTTCCCATGTATGTAATTATTGTGATAAAATGTTTTAAGATAAGAAAATTTTAATAAAGAAAGGGGAATTACTTATAATTCATTATGCCTGGAGTTTAAATTTTATCAGTTTCCACAGAAGTTCCTGGGTGGGATTGGTTATTAGAGGATCTATGGGCATGAAAAGCAGAGGAGGGAGGAAGAGGGAGAAGGTAATGGGTATATTCAAATATAAAATTTGGTTGTCAGAGGTAATTTTCAGTATGGTACAATGTATATTTATCATATTTCTTATCCAACTGTGTCCTAGCAACTAGGGCCTTGGGCCAAATCCCTAAGGAGAGAGAGCTATTACTTTAGAAAGCGTGAAATCCCTGGAGTCTCTAAAAGTGAGATGTACAAAGGAACACTGTTCTGTAGAGGTCTGGAGGTGACAGGGAACACTGCTGTGGTCTTAAGGGACTAGGGCCCCAGTCTGGATATGTACCAAGAAGAATCCTGGGCACCAGGGCACTCCTTGCAGAAGCACGTGTAGTTAATATTGAGGGAAAGACAAGGCTTTGCATTGCTGTGGGTATAGGTGAAACTAGAAAAATACTGTCCCCTTAATGTTATTATAACTTACAATAGCCATAGCCTGGTGTGGTCTATAAAAACATGATAAGCACAGTTGATTTTATAGCAAAAGCATTTAGGAAGACAAGCAGCATTATACCATGATTAAAGATACATTTACAAATGAACACATAAATGCTATAATGGTGAATCTCAAATATAATCCAACAACAGAGTTTTGATTTGACAGAGATGCAAGGATAAACCTTTCTGGTTGCAGCATTATGGGGGATAACATGGGATAGAGTATGTTATTTTTCCCTATTATTTGCTGTCTTCCCTATGAAAGGATTATGTTTATCCATTTTCATCGACATTAACCTTATGACTTGCTTTGCTTATGGAATGTGTGCAGAAGTGATATATGCCCCACAACTAAGCAGAAGTTTTAAGACATCTGGTGATTCAGACGTGAGGTCTGTGTGTCCTGGGTCAAGGTTGCTCCTGGAATAAAGATCCTAGAGCAGAGCTATAACCACCATGTATAGTGGATGAGTAATCAACCTTTGTTGTTGTCAAGTCACTGTGATTTTGTTTTTTTGTCATTGTTGTTCTGCAACATAACCTACAGAAAGCTAACTATTACAGAGCATAAGCTTAAAAGCCTTTTGTTACCAACACCCAGAAAAGCTAGTTTCATTATGGCAAACATAATTTTAAATGCATAAACTCCCAAGAAAGTAAGGGAAATATCCAGGACCACTAAACAAAGGGGATACTGAAACAAAGTATAAGTTCTTGAAATGATACTGCAGTTATAAATAGTAACAAGAAACAAAGAGAAATGAAATAAATTAATCTTTAAAAATCCACAAAAGAAAATGGATAATTATTTTTTTTGAGACGGAGTCTCACTCTGTTGCCCAGGCTGGAGTGCAATGGCATGATCTCAGCTCACTGCAAACTCCACCTCCCAGATTCAAGCGATTCTTCTGCCTCAACCTCCCGAGTAGCTGGGATTACAGGTGGGTGCCACCACGCCCAGTTAAATTTTGTATTTTTAGTAGAGATGGGATTTCACCATGTTGGCCAGGCTGGTCTCGGACTCCTGACCTCAAATGATCCGCCCACCTTGGCCTCCCAAAGTGCTGGGATTACAGGCGTGAGCCACCGTGCTTGGCTAGAAAATGGGTAATTTCTTAAAGGCAAGTGAGAAAAAGGGAAATATTAAAAGCAAAAGCAGAAATAAACAAATTGAGTAATAGAAAACTGAACATAAAATACATGTAGCCAATGACTATATCTATTTGTTTAAAAATGGTTTCTAGAGCATTCCATTTCCTTGCTGTGATAATTAGGCTTGATTTCCAAAGTGTCATGGGTTTGATATTCACTGAGAGAAAGCAAATACATATTTGGCATATTAATAAATGCTATTTAACAACAATGAATTATGGTTACATATAGAAATAATTTACATTCTGAACAAATGTTTATGCTTCTGTAAAAAATAAAATGGAAAATATTCTGTATCAGATACTCCACATCTTGACCATAGACTTGTCACGATCTAGGTCAGTGTTTTTCATTTGAGGATAGAAACCTACTGGTAAATCATAAAATCAGTTTAACAGGTTATAATTTACATTAAAAAATAGAAAAAGTGCTCCCTTTGGCGGCACATATACTAAAATTGGAATGATAACAGCGAAGATTAGCATGGCCTCTGTAAGAAAAAAAAAAGAGTAGAATTTGAAAATATCATTGTGCAGTGCACGTGGGTAAGTACTGTTTCATGAAATATTACTCTTATTTCTATAATAAGTGTATGTCCAAGGTTGAAATTAAAATGTATATCTTACTGTAGGAGGAGTAGGGTTTAAAAAAAAAGTTTGAAAGTTGCTGACTTTGCCCCCTGTAATCAAGCGACGCTCAAAATATTTCACAACTGGTGATGCTTAGTCATAGCCCAGTCAGAACTAAAGCTGGCTGCAATATTGGAATCCTGCTATGCCAGGGGTTACTCCTTTTGTGCTAGACTGAGGGTCCTAAGGGAAGGGTCAGGATGGCCGAGGTACGAGGGGGAGTTGGTACAGTGACTTTATGGGTGTATTAGTTTTCTATTGCTGCAGTAACAAATAACCATAAACTTACTGGTTTAAAATAACATAAATTTATTATCTTACAGTTCTTTAAGTCAGAAGTCAGGCACAGGTCTCACTGATCTAAAATGAAGGTGTTGACATATCTGTATTACTTTTCCGGTGCGCTAAGGAAGAACAGGTTTCCTTGCCTTGTTCAGCTTCTAGAAGTTGCCTGCATTCTTTGATTTATGGTCCATTTCCTCTGTCTTCAAAGCCAGCAACATTGCATCTCCCTGTGATACTTCTCCCATAGTCACATCACTATCTCTGACTGCAGCTGGGAAAGGTCCTCCACTTTGAAGGATCATATAATTAGATTGGGCCCACCTGGATAATCCAGCGTACTCTCTCCATTTCAAGATCCTTAACCTTAACCCCATTTGCAAAGTCCCTTTTGCCATATAAAGGAACATTTTCACAGATTCCAGAGGATTAGGGAATGGGCATTTTTGGAGGTCATGATTCTGCCTATCACAATGGGTATGGAAAAGTTTCATATTTGAATAATCAGCACAGCCACACCTGTGCATCCTGCCAGAGTGGAATTGAAGACAGGTCACCTGTGAAATGACCCATTTGGAGTCTCCATTGCAGCATTCTATGAATGTGTCTTGAATGTTTACCCTATCACTTCCAAGAGGAGGGAGGGGAAAGTTTACGCTTCACAAATATAACAATCCATTGCTTTCGCATATCGGGTATTTTCCTAGAAGGTTTAACTATGAAATGGGTTGACTACCTCGGACCCAGGAGAACTGAGAGAGAATTCTGCACAAACTTAAGAAAAGTATATAACAGAAATATTCTTCCTTTTATCACAAGTGAAAAATTTAAATGTATAGATGAGCTTATTTTAATACCTATATCAGTATTAATTCACATTAGTAATATTAGGCATTTTATGATGACAGCAAGTGACAGCTTTAAAAAAATAACTTTTATAATTCTAAACTGTTTCATAATTCTGGAAAAAGTCTCTGGAACAGCATTTCAGAATAGTATCTCACAAAATATACTCATAGATGTAAGATGTCTGTGCACATACACATATGCCCTGGAAAGGAGAAAAGCTTATTTTAAAAACTAGTGTTTTAAGTTTATAAGATCTTTTAAAATTAAATATGCTCTACTGTACAGTTTTCAAAACAATCTTTGAAATGATTTATGCATGTTTACCATTAGTGTAATCCTTCTGCTCAGTATTGCTCATTGAATGCTTTTTATGCTAATTAACAGAATAGGAATTAACTCATTTTCGAATCATTTAATTCCGGCTACAAACCCTCAGTGAACTCTAACAAAGCACTTTATGAATCACAGTGAGAGTGGAGGAAATAAAAAGAAGCTTAAAAAAATTCCACATCAGGTATCAAATGATGGTAATGTGAGCCTTTTACAAATGCTTGTGGATCTGCCTGAGTGGTATATGAAAAGGAAGTTAATCTTGCCACATAACTATTATGCTGTTTTACTCAGTTGTCTAAAGACACTGAAGGATGCTAATTTAATCTAGCTTTTGTATTTTTGGTGACTTGCTCTTCTTCCATTATAAAGGAGACTTTACATATAATTAGTAAGCTAGATTTTTTTTCTTAAGAATCTCATTGGCTCTTGCCACTTAGACAAAAGGAAAGGTTTCAATTGTTGCTCCTCTACCCCCATCCTCAATTTTGAAGACAAAATGCTAATTGGAAAAAATGGAGTCTTTTTCAAAATCCATGCTGCCTTTTATCAAGTTAATTACCTGTAAATCTACTGTTGGACCTGTCCTGCACTGTTCATTTTTCCTTTCCTCATCCATCCTTAACTACCTATCTCGGTCTTGTGTTACTGCCATCCTTTTTTAAAAATTTTTAAAATTTTTTTGGGCACATAGTAGGTGTATTATTGCATCCTAATAAACCTCAACAGTAAGATTTCCCAAGAAATGATTGGGAAGTGATTAATGTTTTATATTTGTTCAGTCATTCAGAAGTAATTTCCTATCAAATGTAACTGATTAAAAATTATTTAACATTCTTTTAATAATGTTTTTTTGAGATGGAGTCTTGCTCTGTTGCCCAGGCTGGGCAGTGGCGAGATCTCAGCTCACTGCAACCTCCGCTCCCTGGGTTTGAGCAATTCTGCCTCAGTCTCCCTAGTAGCTGGAATTACAGGTGTGCGCTACCACGCCCAGCTAATTTTTATACTTTTAGTAGAGACCGTGTTGGCCAGGCTGGTCTCAAACTCCTGGCCTTAAGTGATCTGCCTGCCTCGGCTTCCCAAAGTGCTGGAATTACAGGTGTGAGCCACCACACCCAGCATAATTGATATTATTGTGCCAGTTACATTTCTTGGCTCAATGTCACATTCCCTTTCTGCACTCTGTTTTATAACTGCAGGGCCTGGAAGCCTATATACTCCATTTCCCAGAATCCTTTACCAACTGGCTTCCAGTCAAGTTTGGCCAATGAGAGTTACCGGTGGGAGGAAAGATGCCATTCTGATCTGGCACCAGTGGTGGAGGTGTCTCAGTGGCCAATTCTGCACTGGTTACATAATGCCTCTTCTGTGAAGGTGGAGAATAGGCACTGGCCACACCGTAACCTCCAGCAGCAAATGCAGCTAGAGGGCTCCAGCCTAAGACTGGTAGCAGCTCTGTCATCTCTGGGCAGTGTTCCTTCCTTTCTCTCCCTTTCTCCTTTAGCGCTTCCAATGCCTTTGCAACCACTTCCCAGAATTAAATCCCTTTGTGTTTGAATTATGTATAGTGTTTTTTGTTTTCCTGATTGGGACTGACTGGCTGATTATAGACCGAAGTATTCAGAAAACTACCACAGCTTTGGGAAACCAAGGTGTTTATAAGTCAAAATAGTGTAATACTTTTCTGGAAACCAGTCTTCCTGCCAAACTATTATCAGGCAAGTTTTGTGCAGTTCTTAGTCCTAAACACTTGAGGCTCCACCCAAATGCAATGGATCATGGAGTTTGCCTCCTGTTCCAGTGTGTGGTTTGGGCACCCTGGAAAGTGGCTATGGGCAACATAGTGGACATCCTTGGCTTTTGGGCAGTACACATAGCTAGGATCACCTGCTGTTCAGGGATACCTGACTGAAGTCTCAGCCTCTGCTGGTTCCTTGAAAAGTTGTTGAGAATATTTAGCAACTTCCAAGTGAGGAAGGAAATTGGTTAGGCAATAGAAGGTTTAGGCACCTAACTGAAGGTGTAGTGGTGTAGGTGCTCTCCTACCCAGGTCTTCATCTGTTTGACAACTGTGTCCAGTAGGAATATTTCTGGCTTTTGTTTCACAAACCAGGGATTTGGATGGGAAACCCCAAAGGGAATAGTGTCCTTTAGGGTTAGATTTCCTCTGGTTGGTTAAGTCTACATTGGGGAGGGTGCCTGTGGCTGCCAAAATTTCTGGGCTCCTCAAATTCTTTTCTCCAGGACCAGATGATGCATTTACCTTGGTCTTTACTTAATGTCTCTTTCTCCCTCAGATCTGTTTTCACTTATCACTGTACCCTCTGGGCATAGCAAAGTGCTACATATATTCATTCACTGAATTCTTCATTCATTCAATTAATATTAAATATCTAATTTATTCCCCAAACACCAACATACCAATAACCTCTTCAAAAGTTTCAGAATTTGGGTGAGGCGCAGTGGCTCATGCCTGTAATTCCAGCACTTTGGACGACAAGGTGGGAGGATTGATTGAGCCCTGGAGTTCAAGACCAGCCTGGGCAACATAGTGAGACCCCATCTCTAAAACAATAATTAAAAATATATAAAAATTTAAAAATTTTTCAAAAGTTTATGTCAATACATATTAAACACTCTTAAGGTGACTTTCTGTAACCACATCTTCTCTATACACCCTTGAATCTCTATGCACATATACATACAGAAATTATATATTTCTTAATTATGTATTTCTTAATTGATCTGTAAATCAAGAGATTCGTAAATTACTATTTCTTAATTGATTTACAGATCTTCTGGAATGTTTTCCTCTGTTCTTCTAACCCTGCAGGCAAGAGCCCTTTGTCTATATGTGATAACCCCAGTGCTCACAACTCCAGTGAGTCTCAAACTTTAATGAACATAGCATAAAAAGTAGGTATAACTCTTTTTTATTTTTATTTTTTATTTCCATAGGTTTTTGGGGAACAGGTGGTGTTTGGTTACATGAATAAATTCTGTAGTGGTGATTTCTGAGATTTTGGTGCACCCATCACCCAAGTACTATGCACTGTACTCAGTTTGCAGTCTTTTCCTCACCACCCCCAACCCTTTCCCTTGAGTCCCCAAAATCCAAAAGTCGGTCTAACTTTTGATTAAGCAAATGGACAATAAACAAAATTTCCATTTTGTGGGAGACTAAAAAGCTTAGTAAAATGTTTGGAAATAAGGTAATAAACATAAATAAGGAAAAAACATAAATAAAATACATACAGTATATGTAAAATATTCATGTATAAATTAAATACCATTCACAGGTACCAAAACCACTCAGTTTGAAATAAGTAATTAAAAAGGAATCCTAATTTACAATAGCAGTAGACGTGAATAAGTTAATGAACTTTGATGGAAAATATATCACCAATATGAAGAAAACCAGATTTTTCTGAAAAGTATAAAGTACAAGAAAAGCAATATCATATTTTTAGAAGACTACTATTTTAATAATGTCATTCTCCCACCAATGAATGAATATGCACAGAGCAAAATCCCAATAAAAAATAATTTGGGAGAACTTGACAAAATAATTCTGAAATTTATCAAAAAGAATCAACAGATAAGAATAGCTAATATCTCCAGCTATCATAAGAAATGATCTAACATTACATTATCTCTTTTTTGTTTTTTTGAGACAGGGTCTCTCTTTGTCACCCAGGCTGGAGTGCAGTGGCACATTCATGGCTCACTGCAGCCTCGAACTCCTCAACTCAGGTGATCCTCCCATCTCAGCCTCCTGAGTAGCTGGGAGTACAGGCATGCACCTACAGGCGTGTGCCACCAGGCCCAGCTAATGTTTTGTATTTTTTGTAGAGACATGGTATTGCCCTGTTTCCCAGGCTGATCTTAAATTCCTGGAGTCAAGCAATCCTCCCGCCTTGGTCTCCCAAAGTGCTAGGATTACAGGCATGAGCCACTACTCCTAGCTACATTAATTTTAAAAATACATACAAAAATAACGAGGATTATCTTATGTTTTATATTATTTTTTGTGTTCACACTGTTATTTCAACAAAATATTTTTCTACAAAAAATGCAAGCATAAATTTTATATCATAAATTATAAATTGGTGAGGTTCAGATGCCATGAGTAGCATAGTAAAAATAAGTAAATAAATAAATAAAAAGAGGAGCACCAAGGTAGTAAGATTATATTTTATCAAGAATTGGGACCAGGCACGGTGGCTCATGCTTGTAATCCCAGCACTTTGGGAGGCCGAGGTGGGCAGATCATTTGAGGTCAGGAGTTAGAGACCAACCTGGCCAACATGGCAAAACCCTGTCTCTACTAAAAATGCAAAAATTAGCTGGGTATGGTGGTGCACGCCTGTAATCCCAGCTACTTGGGAGGCTGAGGTAGGACAATTGCTTGAACCCAGGAGAAGGAGACTGCAGTGGGCTGAGATCACACCACTGCACTCCAGCCTGGGCAACAGAGCAAGATCCTGTCTCAAAAAAAAAAAAAAATCTTAATAGGCAATTTTCTCCATAATAGAAAAATATATTTTAAAACTTGAGTTTGAACTGTTACATATTCAGCCAGTCCAATATTTCAATGTTTTCAACAGCTGGATTGCAGTCACATATAATTTCATTTAAAATTAGCTTAGCTTTTGTTTTTTTATATGTAGGCAGCTACCATTATTCCTAACTACTGAAAGATAATGACTTAAATGATGAATTCATTTATTAAATGATGACGTTTCAGCATCAAATGAATGGTTGGTCCAACCTCTCTAAAAATGGTACTTTGTTATCTGTTAATCAAAAGATAATTCATTGAAATAATTACTTGGTCCTATTAGGTCATTTGAAACCAAAATCCTTTTTTTTTTTTTTTTTTGAGACAGGCTCTCGCTCTGTTGCCGGGAGTGGAAAGCAGCGGCGCCATCATGGCTCACTGTGCTCACTGCAGCCTTGAACTTCTGAGCTCAGGCCTTCCTTCCTCCTCAGCCTCCTGTGGAGCTGGCACTACAGGTGTATGCCACCACTCCAAGCACATTTTTAAATAATTTTTTTTTGTAGAGACGAGCGGTGGTGGGGGCTGAGGGAGGGCTGACTTGCTATGTTACCCAGGCTGGTCTCAAGCCATCCTCCTGCCCTCCTGCCTCAGCCTCCCAAAGTGTTGGGATTGCATGCTTAAGCCACCACGCCTGACCTGTAAGGCTTTTTAAAATTTGTATTTTTCTGTACATGCGAGCTAACAAGTTGCCAGAATGTGTTTTAAATATACATTTATACTCCTACAGAAATACGAGAAGCAATATATGCAGGATTGTTACAATAGTATAAACACCAAATCTTAAAGTTTCAGTAATAATGGATATGGTTGTGGATACTACATGTAAAACTGGTGTTTACTGAAGTGCATAGTTTTAGTGAGTTTTAAAAAGAGTGTAATTATGGTAATGGATTAGTACAATGGATTCATCTTTGAAAAGTAGTTCAATGATATGGGTGCAATTTCAGTACTAAAGTGTTGATTCTATTCTTATAGTTCTCATTAAAATTTTTTTTGTACTTTTTTTTTTTTTTTTGAGACAGGGTCTCGCTCTATCACCCAGGCTGGAGTGCAGTGGCTCAATCTTGGCTCACTACACCCTCTGCCACCTGGGTTCAAGTGATTCTCCTGCCTCAGCCTCCCAAGTGGCTGGGAGTATAGGTGCACGCCAGCACGCTCAGCTAATTTTTGTATTTTTTGTAGAGGCAGGGTTTCCCCATGTTGCCCGGGTGGGTCCCAATCTCTTGGGCTCAAGTGATCTGCCCACCTTGGCTTCCCAAAGTGCTAGGATTACAGGCTTGATCCACTGTGCCCGACCGCCAAAGGCATTTTTTAAATTCACAAGACAGCCAGGACTAAATGATTAATATGTCCCTGGATGCTCAACAAAATAAGAACACAATTTAAAGATTAGATACAATAACTCATAAATAGTTGTAAAACTATTCCTTAGATTCTAGAGTGGAAGAGATAACTACTCATAAAAATGAGATATTCAGGGAAACCGAGGAGATGGATATAACTGGCACTCTCCCAAAGAGCTAGGATACCCGGTCAGGTAAACTTTTCTTTTTTTTGAGACTGAGTCTTGCTCTGTCGCCAGGCTGGAGTGCAGTGGTGTGATCTCGGCTCACTGCAACCTCCACCTCCTGGGTTCAAGCAATTCTCCTGCTTACCCGTGACCATTTTTTGATATAATTATCCATAATTTATACATGGCAAATACTCATGTCCAGTATTTAAACCAAATCACCTATTAAAAAACAGCAAAACTTCAGTAGGATTAGATGTAAAAGTACAGACAGAGCTAAAAGCATGTTAACCAAGGGAAACAGCAGCAACAAAATGCCAAAGGTGGGAGAAACAGATCCTTCTCAGAATGGCAAAATAAGGAGGCTCAGATAGGAAGTGTCAAATCAAATTTTTAAAATGCCAGTATAAATAATTTTGGAGACATCAGCAGAGAATGATACTGATTCTCAATTGTCAAAATACTGGAAATGAAAATTATTTATGCACAGTAAGGACACGTTTAGTGGTGAAACATTCTGAGTTTTTAATGTACTCATACTGAGTAAATTTCATACTTTGAAGCTGCACTGTCCAATATGGTAGCTACTAGCTGTGTGTGACTACTTAAATTTAAATTAATTAAAATTAAATAGGCCAAGATGGTGCCTCACACCTGTAATCCCCGCACTTTGGGAGGCTGAGGTGGGCAGATTACCCGAGGTCAGGGGTTCGAGACCAGCCTGGACAACATGGTGAAACCCTGTCTCTATTAAAAACACAAAAATTAGCCGGGTGAGGTGGTGCACGCCTGTAATCCCAGCTTCTCAGGAGGCTGAGGTAGGAGAATCGCTTGAACCCGGAAGGCAGAGGTTGCAGTGAGCTGAGACTACGCCATTGCACTCCAGCCTGGGCAACAGAGTGAGACTCCTTTTCAAAGTAAATAAATTAAATTAAATTAAAAGAAAATTCAGTTTCTCAGTTGTACAAGCCATATTTCAAGCTTTCAGGAGCCACACTGGACACAGAGACACACTGGACATACAGAAATAGAACACTTCCATCATGGTAGAAAATTCTGTTGATGCTGGAGTATGCATGGAGTATGACTGGTTGTGAGTGAAAGGGTCATAATTAAGCTTTATCAATATTACTCACCTGGAAGTTTATCACAACTACTTTTTAATTATCCATGCCATGAGTTACTTCTATTTTTCTTTTCTTTTTCTTTATTAACACACTATTGCTGGCTTGAAAAGTTACTTCTAGAGGCAAGATATACAACTAGATAAAACAAGGGTCAAATTCTTTACTGCCTTTTTTCTTCCAAGGAAGACTTCCTTGGAATTTTATTATCTATACGCTAGGAAGAAATGTAATGGCTTATTGTGCCTCTTATCTTCCAGCACCTAAGAAATGCAATAGCTTATTGTGAAAAGTAAATATGCAGCAACTTTTGACTTGGTATAACATTTCAGATGCTGAATCACTAGGCATCATTTTATTCTTTCCATGATTGAGCAGAACAGCTGAGGAAATAAAAGGATTTTGTCTGCTTTATGTAATAGTATAACCCATAGCACACCCAGACAGAAATAATCTTTTATAATGGGTTTGGCAGGCACTTCTTTAACATGTTGGGGTAGAAAAAAATAACCTCTATTAACAGTTAAAGGTTTGGAATTATAAAACGTCTCTACTGTGATATAGGCATTTATTTATTTTCCACTTTTAAATTTTAAAAATAGTATTCTTTTCAGAAATGCCTTAGGAATATATAAAACTGACATGGATAAAAATCATTATATATTTTTCTGGAACAAAAGAGAAAATAATTGTATATTATCTAGTTCTTTTATGAGTTAAACATAGTTCTGACACTATAATTCAGTAAAGATGTGATACACCAAAAAATTTTAGTAAGGCAAATCTTACTATAAATATTAGATACAAAATAGTTAAAATGCCAACAAACAGTTCAAAAATACATTAAAACCTTAACCTGGGCTGGGCAAGGTGGCTAATGTCTGTAATCCCAGCACTTTGGGAGGCCAAAGTGGGAGAACTGCTTGAGCACAGGACTTCAAGACCACCCTGGGTAACATAGTGAGACCCCCATCTCTACAAAAACTTTCTTTTTCTTTGTTATGAGGCAGAGTCTTGGTCTGTGGTCCAGGTTGGGTGAAAAAAAAAAAAATTAAAATAAGCATAATGAAGAGTATTTCTTACATTTTTTTTTTTTTT
>NW_012117844.1:720928-727831 GCF_000951035.1 Colobus angolensis palliatus | reverse complement strand
CCCCCCCCCGCCCAGTAACTGGGGCCACAGACACACACCACGCATGGCTAATTTTATTTGTATGTTCTATAGGGACAGAATCTCAAAATATTGCCCAGGCTGGTCTGAAACTCCTGGGCTGAAGCAATCCTCTCACCTTGGCCTCCCAAAGTGCTGGGATTATAGGGTGTGAGCCACTGTGCTTGGCCTAAAGATTTATTCTTTATCGTCATTACTAAACATTTCACATTGTTTATCATCTTTAGTGACTGTAATAAAATATGAAACAGAAAAAGGAGAAACAGTGATAGGGCAAAAACAACAAAAAATGTTTTTTAGAATATATGTTTGCATAGTAAGAAAATTAAAAAGAATCAACTCATAACTGCTATAATTAATAAAAAATCACAGATATTGACCAGGCACAGTGGCTCATGCCTGTAATCCCAGCACTTTGGGAGGCTGAGGCGGGCTGATCATGAGGTCAGGAGATGGAGACCATTCTGGCTAACATGGTGAAACCCCATCTCTACTAAAAAATACAAAAAATTAGCTGGGCGTGGTGACGGGCGCCTGTAGTCTCAGCTACTCAGGAGATTGAGGCAGGAGAATGGCGTGAACCTGGGAGGCAGAGGTTGCAGTGAGCCGAGGTTGCGCCACTGTACTCCAGCCTGTGAGACAGAGCAAGACTCTGCCTCAAAAATAAATAAATAAATAAATAAATAAACAAACAAATAACACAAATATTAAATGTTAATGCTGCCAAAATCAATGTATTTCTGTAAAATCATCAAAATCCAATTAGAATATATGTAAAATAAACTCATCCAAGTAAAATGAGTGATATGCATGATCTTTATAAGGAAAACTACAATGCTGATTGAGAGATACAAATGAAGACTTAAATGGGTAAAACACCATATTCTTCAACAGGAAAAATAAATATCATAAGGACCTTCTTTTTTTCAAGCTGTCTTACAGATTTGATGCAATTCTAATTAAAACATTATTTTTGGAGGCCATAAAAGAATGATTAGAAATTCATGAGAAAACATAGATATTTTATCTGATAATAAAATACATTACTCTCAGATAATTAAATATATTACTATCAGATAATTAAATGCATTACTATGGTTTAAAACAATGCCTCTGATTAATCTCCCCTCCTCTCCAATATTAATGGTAGAGCAAGCTCCCTAAGACCTCTGGGTCACACTGAAGCAGGATCTTGGTAGACGTTTATTTCCTTTCCTTTTTTCTTTTTTTCCCTGTGGTCTGCCCTCTGGTGACCTAAATCAGCAACTACGTTTTCACTGCTGCAAGACAGTTCACAACTTGTTATGGAAAGTGCAAGGAATTAGGAGTGAGTGCCTGAGTCAAAAGGGCATTAAATGACATCTTCCAATCTTACTTCCTATATAAAATAATATGATGGCTTCGTTTGGCAAAAACGTTGACAATTTTTAAAGTATGATGTTTCTTTTGTGTATGCTTGCAAATTTCCGTAATGAAAAGTTAAAAATAGAAACAACAAAAAAGTATTGCTCCCACAAATATAAGTGACCAATATATAAAAGAATCCTCAGTCACATTAGCAATTAAACAAAGGCAAATTAAAACAAGTAAAATTTTTTTTTCATTCCAGACCAAACAGAACATTGAAACACTAATAGCTTTTAGCGCTAAAGAGGATGTGGGAAAATAAGCAGCCAATCTTTTGGGGAGGGTATTAGTGCTATCTTTTGGAGGGCAATTAAGTAATACCAATGGAAAATTTCATTGTTCCAAAAATGTTTCATATCCTTACACCCAGAATTCCACTTTTATCTCATGAAAACACTCATGGAAGAAAACAAAAATATATGTACATGAATGTTTATTGTACCATTGTTTATGAGAGCAAAACATTGGGAATGAGTATGAATAAATACTTATTAAATAAGTTAAGATACATCATATAATGGAATACATGCATCCTTTTATTTGTTTGTTTATTTATTTATTTATTTATTTTTTAGAGATAGGATTTCACTCTGTCACCCAGGCTGGAGTGTACTGGTGCAGTCACGGCTCATTGCAGCCTTGACCTCCCAGGATCAAGCGAACATCCCATCTTAGACTCCTGAATAGCTGAGACTACAAGCGGGAGCCACCAAGCCCGGCAAATTATTGTATTTTTTGTAGAGATGGTAGTTTCACCATGTTGCCAGGCTGGTCTTGAACTCCTGGGCTTGAGAGATTTGTCTGCCTTGGCCTCCCCAAATACTGGGATTATAGGCATGAACCACTGCATGTGGCCCATGCATCCTTTTAAAAGAACAATCTCTTTTTATCAACACAGAAAGATATCCTTGGAAAATTAAGTAATGAAACAACTTGTATAAATGAGAATGGCCACATTTTGGTTAAAGAAGATAATAATATATGTTAATATGTTCATTTAAAACAAATTTGGAGGCCAATAACCAAACAATTACAATGGTTTCCTTTAGATAGTAGGAAAACTGGGAGACTTTCACTTTCTTCATTGTATAGTTCTGTAATGTTTGATTTTTCAAGTGCACATATATTACTGTTCAGCTCAATGTCCTGGGTTCCAAATACGAATCTTGAAGTTATCATCATAATTTTCCCCAGAATATTCTAAAAGGGACTAGAGCAAATAGGACACTCAGAGACTTCCTTACTTGTCTGACAAGGATAAAGCCCGAGCTAGTGGCCTCCACAGTGGGTGCACAAGATGATCCACTGACGCTCAGAGAAAAAGTATTCAAACATCAACATATATATTTTAATCTCATCCTTTGTTAATTTCCATTGTCAACTTTTGTTTTTAAATCATACATTATATAATTATTTATATTCATAAATGTATATTACATGTATATAATTTGTACATAAATATATACTCATATATTGGGGGAGTGTTCAAACATTTTTTTACTGATGGAGTATCTGATCAAAAGAATTTAGGGTCCATTAATTTAGGCCAAAGCTGCCTTCAAGAGAACTAGAATTAAGAGCTAACGTAGATATAAACGTTTTCCACAAGTTAGTTGTCCTCCCCAAAGTCACTAATACAGTACTTAAAAGGAAAAAAAATCAGGAAAATAGGTGAGAAAACACAATGGAAGACATATGAAAGAGTCAACTCAGTAAGTAACAAAAGGTAGAAAAGAAGAGAAGAAAGTCAAATGGATAGAATGATTATTTACCTATACACAAATCAAATAATAAAACAATGGGGGAAAACCTTAATGAATAAAGAAAGGGAAGTCAAAAAGCAGGAATAATCCCACAAAATATTTAGGGATGAAAAAACCACACTGTATCCTGAAAAAAAAAAAAAGCAAATTGTCAAACAGAATTTAGAATGTAACACATCTGTAGTTCTATGTTTTTAGACACATCTGTGGTTCTATGCTTTTAGCATAACGCTTCAAGCATAGAAGCACTCAATGAGTAAAGAAAGAAAGGATTTTAGGTTATAGCATTTTACACCAAATTAATATGTTTAGCTGCAATTTGAAGGGTTAATGTATTTTTGTTATTTCTCTATTTTAAATTGAGCTGCTGAATATTTTACAGATTATAAGAAACAGAAAACAAAATAAATTGAAAAAACAATGGAAATTTTGTGATGCTACATTTGCAAATGCAATGAAAAAGGTAACAATTCATTGGGAGAATTTGAAGATACGACAGGTAATTATTTGCCAACCCATGGAAACCTCCTCTATTCCTTTGCCGTTATATGAGCCAAATAATCAAATAAGAATATTTGCAATGAACTTATAATTTAGAACTTCTACAATTTCTATAGCCAGAATAAAGGCAATTAACAGGATTAAAGCGGTGAACTTCTTCCTGCTCTTGAAAGCTGAATTCATTAGTGATGTTCAATACAGTCTATAAATTATTTTTTAAAATGACACTTCCATTGTGTGGGTATTTTTAAGCCTATTGCTAACAGTAACTTTAAGCCATCTGATCTGGAATGTAAGCATGTTTTGTTAGAGTTAAAACAAAATGAAATCCTGTTTTGCCAGTAGTTGCAACTTTACCATCTCTCCCAGGGGCAGCAAAAAGAAATAGATTATTTTTAGGCAAATGTGAGGCACTATATTCTTAGATTATCATTCAGATATTCATCAAATATTCAATGAAGGTTTCTCAGTGCCAAACATTATGTTGGAGTTGGAGATCCACTCGTGAAATTAACGAGTCAGCCTCCTCCAGAATTCACAATAATTTCTCTAGTCCTTCCTTGATTAATTTTGCAATCACCAAACTATTTGAGATATATCTGTGCATGTGTATGGATGTGTAGACTCATGAATATAAAACATTACTATAAAAAAGATAACTACTTAACATTTAACCATGATTATTGCAGGACGTGCAACACTTACTCTTAAAAAAAGTAAAGTACAAGTATCTTTAAAAGCCGCACAATGTGGGATTCAACAATTCTACTTTTAGGAATTCATCTTCACAAAATGATAAAGGTTAGCAGCAAATATTTAATTACAAGGATGCTCATAGTAGAATTATTATTATTGTTATTTTAAGACAGAGTCTCACTCTGTTGCCCAGCTGGAGCACAGTGGTGTAATCAGAGCTCACTGCAGCCTCGAACTCCTGGCTTCAAGCAATCTTCCCATCTCAGCCTCCTGAGTAGCTGAGACTACAGGTGCTTGCCACCACTCCTGGATAATTTTTTTTTCTTTTACAGAGGCAGGGTCTCGCTATGTTGCCCAGGCATATTTTTTTTAAAGTGCAAGAAACATCTTAGATCAATACAGGATTGCTTACATAAATTATGTTCACACAATGGGAAACTAGGTAATATTAAAAAGGATTATGTAGAAATGTCTTCATTGATGTGGAAAAAATTCCATGATAGATTAGAAAGTGAAAATTAGAAGTTTCCTTGTTGCTTAGGTGTCCAGGACGAAAACAAGTCCCGACTGTGCTCTGAGCCTGGGCAAGACACTTGACCTCACAGACTCAGTTCTTCTGTCTGTTATGTGTGGAATTTGTGTTACTCTCAAATTCATATGTTGAAGTCCTAATCCATAGTGCCTTAGAATGCAATCATATTTGGAGATACAGTTTTTAAAGAGGTAATTAAGTTAAAATGAGGCTATTGGGGGCCTTAATCCAATATGACTGATGTCCTTGTAAGAAAAGGAGATGAGTACACAGGCTGTACAGGGGTAAGACCATGTATACACACAGGGAGAAGACAGCCTTCTGCAAGGCAAGATGAGAAGCCTCAAAGGAAACCAAAGCTGCCAACAACTTGATCAGAGACTTTTAGATTTCAGAACTTTCAGAAAATAAATGTCTGTTGCTCAAGCCACCCCATCTGTGGTAACTTGTTACAGCACTCCTAGCAAACTAATACACTATCTAGAAGAGAGAGAAAATCTTAATATCATCTTTAGCTCACAAGTTTGCTGTAAGTCAAACAGATGTAATCCCTTTGTAAACTGTAAAGCACTACATAAATGTGAACAATGGTTATTCACATGGTCCTTGAAAACGCAGTCATGTTGTTATGATTTGAATTTTATATTCCTTTAGTAGGGCAGACACTCAGTATCAGTACAGGGGATGGGGAGAAGCAAGAGATTTCCTAGGGCTGTAGCAAAAAACACAAATGATTTGTCATTGAAAGAAGAGGCAAAATAAAAGGAATAGTTCCTTACATTCATGCTGCAAATTTTAAAGTAAACAGATACCTAAACTACATATAATAACAATATCTAATATGTATTAAGCATTTACTAAGTACCTAGCATAATCCCAAGTACTTTTCATATGTGTTCTTGGCCAAGTGCAGTGGCTCACGCCTGTAATCCTAGCACTTTGGGAGGCTGAGGCGGGCGGATGGCCTGAGCTCAGGAGTTCAAGACCAGTTTGGACAACATGGTGAAACCCTGTCTCTACTAAAATACAAAAAATTAGCCGGGCATGGTGGCATGGGCCCGCAGTCCCAGCTACTCAGGAGGCTGAGGTAGAAGAATTGCTTGAACCTGGGAAGCGGAGGTTGCAGTGAGCCGAGATTGCACCATTGCACTCCAGCCTAGGTGACAGTGAGACTCTGTCCCTCTCTAATTAAACCTCATATCCACCCTATGGTAAAAGTGCTTGTTGTGTGTATGTGTGTAGTGTACTGTGTGTGTGTGTGTGTGTGTGTATATATATATATAAATATATATATGTTTATTTATGTACGTGCATCTATTTTCGTTTTGTTACATGTATCTTTTTTTTTCTTTTTTTTGGAGATGGGGTTCACTCTGTCGCCCAGGCTGGAGTGCAGTGGTGCAATCTTTGCTCACTGCAACCTCTGTCTCCCGGGTTCAAGCGATTCTCCTGCCTCAACCTCCCAACTAGCTGGGAGTACAGGCGCCCAACACCACGCTGAGCTAATTTTTAGTAGAGACGAGGTTTTGCTGCTGGGCAGGCTGGTCCCAAACTCCTGACCTCAAGTGATCCACCCACCTTGGCCTTGCAAAGTCCTGGATGACAAGAGCGAAATTCCGTCTCAAAAAAAAAAAACCAGCTCTTTTAGGATGAAATACTCTATTCCTCCTAAAGTGGTTTAGATAGTCACCAAACTAAGGATACCAAATATTCTTACACTTTCAATTGCAGTGAGCCGAGATGTCACCACTGCACTCCAGTGTGGGTGACAGAGCAAGACTCTGTCTCAAGAAAAAAAAAGGAGGGGGGGGTGGGGAGGGGGACTATCATTTTAACCTAGTAGATTGGCAAAGATTTTTTTTTTTTTTTTGATCCTAAAGAGTTCATGCTTAATTGTGAGTAGGGGCAATTTTTCTAGAAAGGCATTTGGAAGTGGATAACAAGACCTTAAGACTACTCATACCTTTTGTCCTCATAATTCTTTTT
>NW_012117844.1:717071-720852 GCF_000951035.1 Colobus angolensis palliatus | reverse complement strand
GATCTCCTGACCTCGTGATCCGCCCGTCTCGGCCTCCCAAAGCGCTGGGATTACAGGCTTGAGCCACCGCGCCCGGCCAAGATTATTTTTAAAAAATATTTAAAATACTTAGTTCAGTAATTTTCCCTTGAGAATTTGTTCAAGGGAAATAACGAGACTCGAGTTCAAAAACATATGTGCAAGTATATTCATTACACAATTGTTAATGGGTTTAAAAAATGCAAGTAATTTAATGTAGCAATTGACGTTTGGTCAAATTAACCAAGATATATATTCTTTCATTTAGCAATTCTCTTGGAATCTATCCCTTGGAATAGTAAATAAAACCAACAGTTCTTAGGATGCAACATTTACAAAAGCAGTTTGTAGAAGCAAAAAATGGCAAATCCACAGCACGGAGGAGGAAAAAGAAAAAAATTGCACATGGCCAGGCACGGTGCCTCACGCCTGTAATTCCAGCTCTTTGGGAGGCCGAGGCGGGCGAATCTCCTGAAGTCAGGAGTTCCAGGCCAACCTGGCCAACATGGCGAAACCCTGTCTCTACTAAAACTGCAAAAATTAGCTGGGTGTGGTGGCACATGCCTGTAATCCCAGCTACTCGGGAGGCTGACGCACAGGAGAATCGTTTGAACCCAGGAGGCTAAGGCTGCAGCGAGCCGAGATCACGCCACTGCACTCCAGCCTGGGCGACAAAGCGAGACTCCGTCTCAAAAAAAAAAAAAAAAAAGGCACATAATGATCATCTTTATGCATTCAGGTAAGATATTGTGTGCACATTCACGAAATAAAAATGACTAAAGAGTGGTTTATGGAATATCAAGCAGTTGTGTGTGTGTGTGTAATATACATACATGGTTGTCTGAAGATATTTTGGGACTCCAAACACCTTGACAATGACCACTGAATACCCCATTCCACAATGGACTCCACCTAAAAGCTGAATTGGAGTTACAAGATTTGGTTACCAAGGCATTTATTTGAGTATTAACTTTTATCTTGCCCTTGAAAAGCTCCTAATTCTAATTATCTTTACCCAAGCGTGAGAGGTTCAAGACCCGCCTGAAGATACAGATGCAAACTAAGACAATGAGCGAGTCTTACACAGCTCGGCTTTGTATTTTCAGACAACCCTTTACTTACAAACTCTTCTGGGCCAATGGTCTGAAAATGGTTGGGACTGAGGTGCTGGGGATACAATGATGAACTGCAGCCGCTGAAGCCCTGTCAGGTGGAGACCCGGTCACCTCAGACCCTCACTGAGCCTTTTCTTTTTTTTCTCTTTTGAGACGCAGTCTCCCAGGCTGCAGTGCAGTAGCTCACTGCAACCTCTGCCTCCCGGGCTCAAGCGATTCTCCTGCCTCAGCCTCCCGAGTAGCTGGGATTACAGGCGGCGCCACCACGCCAGGCTAATTTTTGTATTTTTGGTAGAGACGAGGTTTCACCATGTTGGCCAGGCTGGTCTCGACTTCCTGACCTCATGGGATCCGCAAGCCTCAGTCTCCCAAAGTGCTGGGATTACAGGCACCAGCCACCGCTCCCGACTACTGCGCCTTTTCTAAACCTTGGCTCCTACGCACTTATCAGAAGAGAGAGCGCAGAGAATAGGTCTACGACTTCCAGCCAATGGCTACACTTCTTTTCTCAGCCCTCGTCCACTGTTCTATTTTAACCAATCAGAAACGTTTTTCAAACGTTTGCCCTCCCCGCTAAGTGCGCAGGCTCCTGGAAAGTTGTCTTCACTTCCGGGCCGCGGTCTAGGCGGCTACGTGTGTTGCCATAGCGACCATTTTGCGTTAACTGGTTGGTAGGGTCTCTCCTGGGGGTTGAGCGACTGCGGGCCAGCTCTTCCCCTACTCCCTCTCGGCTCCTTGTGGCCCAAAAGGCCTAAGCGGGGTCCGGCGGTCTGGCCTAGAGATATTCCCCGTTGCCCCTTTGGGGCGGGATGGCTGCGGAAGAAGAGGACGAGGTGGAGTGGGTGCTGGAGGGCATCGCGGGGTTCCTGCGAGGCCCAGACTGGTCCATCCCCATCTTGGACTTTGTGGAACAGAAATGCGCAGGTAAAAACCAGAGTCCGAACCGACAATCCTCTTCTCCTCTCTCACACCAGCGGCGGGCAGGGGGTTGGTAACCACAAATCATCTCTCGTCTCCCCCATCCCCTGTGTCCACCCCTGTCGCCAGGTCTTGTTCCCCTCACCCCCTTCTCCACCCCCGTCGTCAGGTTTAGAGCTGGTTACGTAGGAGCAATTCCTTTCACCCTGCCGATGTGTTCTTTCGCAGACCTGAAAATGGGGACCAAGGCTCCCCTTCCCTAGGGCCCAAGCGCACGTCCGAAGAACATTAGACTTGAATCGTAAATTCAGTCTCTCACCCTGTCCCGAACGTTTCTGCCCTGGGCAGGTGGACTATTTGGCTGGGCTTCTTCAACAGCTTTTCCAGACTTGAGAGGAGAAGCGTCGGTTTACCTGAGTTCCTTATGATCCCTAGCATTTCGCCCGGTGTAGTCAGCTTAGGAAATGAGAAATGATTCACTCCAAACCAATAGTTAACTTCAAAGGAGGGCTTGTGATAACTCCAGGAAGCCCAGAGCCGGTGATTTTGGTGGCCTGTATTCCCCTTGGTGAGCTCTCTACTCTTGGCTATACTAAAGCTTTGCGAGGTGGCGCCGGGAACCATTCTTGGAACAAATGAGGCGTATAGATATGGCATTGTATTCCCTGTGAAGGACAGACACCTCCGGGTTCTGAGCAGTTCTTCACGCTTGGAGTTCTGCGTTCAGTTCGTGGAGACTTTGCAGCGCATTCGCAGAAAAGGAACTAGAAAACACGTCATGTAAATGAGTGCCCAAGGGTTATTGTGTTTGTTTAGTCGGGCAAGACTTTGAGGGTGGTAATATTCATCAGTTATTTGAACATCTGTTTTGTGTTGTAAGGTTCAATGGAACAGAGCTAGGGTCAGTTGGTACAAGCTACAGGGAAACAAATTTCAGTGAAGGAAGTGCTTCGTGACAGAATGTATCCAGGATGAGTTAGCCTGTGTCAGAAGGTAATGAGCTTCCCGGCTCCAGCAGTGTTTGAATGGATCTGATAGCGACTTAATAGGGTTAGAGGGATTCAGCTATTCAGCTATCAAATGGTCGGTTATCCTGGATGACCTTTTAAGACTTCTTTAAATTCCAAGATATCATGAATCTGGTAAAGATGAAATTCAGTTTGACCACTGAATCTTTTTATTACGTTTTCATTGCTATAATCGAAATTCAAATCGTAGTTATTAAAGGATTGTTTTTACAGGTAATTTTAAAACAATGTTCAAAAACAAAATAACTTCTATTTGTACTCTTTTTTTTTTTTTTTTGGGAGACGGAGTGTCGCTCTGTTGCTCGGGCTGGAGTGCAGTGGCGCGATCTTGGCTCATTGCATTGTTTTATACATATGATTATTCAGTAAACACTTGTTTTGATTTTATTTAACTTCATTATTTATCTGTGGTAACAAAAATGAACTGGTCACTTTCCATAACATTTACATCAGCAAAATTCCAGTACAATAAAATAATCTGGAACCTATTGTAAAAGGATTTAACCATTAACAATAATATTCCATTAAAAGTGATGAAGAAATTATTGCCTCATATTGATTGAAATGTGTTTTTGTCTTAAATATGAGGTAGTATTCATTTTAAATATTTTCTCAAGTAGGCAAAAAAGCTGGTTTACAATTAATAGTATATATACATGTGATATATATATATATACTTTTTTTCTTTTTTTTTTTTTTTTT
>NW_012117844.1:710645-717021 GCF_000951035.1 Colobus angolensis palliatus | reverse complement strand
GAGATGGAGTCTCACTCTGTCCCCCAGGCTGGAGTGCAGTGGTGCAATCTTGGCTCACTGCAACCTCCGTCTCCCGGGTTCAAGCAGTTCTCTTGCCTCAGCCTCCCAAGTATCTGGGTCTACAGGCGCGCGCAACCACACCTGGCTGATTTTTGTATTTTTAGTAGAGACAGGGTTTCATCACATCGGCCAGGGTGGTCTTGAACTCCTGATCTTAGGTGATCCACCCACCTTGGCCTCTGAAAGTGCTGGGATTACAGGTATAAGCCACAGTGCCTGACCAATAGTATATATTTTTAGATATATTCATTTATATATTTTTCAAAGATAAACCCTAAGAATTCAAAACTGAAGAGCCAGGTTATAAGAATGATAGTTCTATTTCTAAGGAGTGGATTTTTAAATTTGTGTTAATAAAATGATTTGTTTTTTACACTGTGTAATATCTTCTTTTAAATTTAGTTTTTGATGATGAAGAAGAAAACAAATTGACCTATACAGAGATTCATCAGGAATACAAAGAACTAGTGAGTATTTTTTTTTCACTGATTTTTAAAGGTAATTAGGTTAATATTACTTATAGCTTTTCTAAATGAAGAAAAATATTTTTACATTAAAAATCCTTAATTTTACAAAAATCCAGTCTACCTTAACAATAGTGCCAGTTCTGTTAGTGTCTGAGTGTCTCATTTGGATGACTTCTTATCTCCTGTACTCTACGTAATGGTTTTACAACTCTTTATGGGTTCTTGCATGTATTCTTTATATCTCATTCTAATTTTGTTGATGCATCCAGGGACATATGATTCACTTAGTCATGGTTGTCCTATGATTTTTTTGTTTTTTATTTTTGAGACAGGGTCTTGCTGTGTCACCCAGGCTGGAATGCAGTGGCACTATCACAGCTCATTGTAGCCTCCACCTCCCCAGGCTCAAGTGATCCTCCCATCTCAGCCTCTGGAGTTGCTGGGACTACAGGTGTGCACCACCATACCCTGCTAATTTTTTTGTATTTTGTAGAGATGGGGTCCATGTTTCCCAGGCTGGTGTCGAACTCCAGAGCTCAAGTGATCCACCTGTCTGGGCCTCCCAAAGTGTTGGGATTATAGGCATGAGCCACTGTGCCTGGCCTGTCTTGTGATTTTAAAAAATGCCTCTGGCAGTGGGGCGCAATGGCTCACACCTGTAATCCCAGCACTTTGGACGCCAAGGCAGGTGGATTGCTTGAGCCAAGGAGTTCGAGATAAGCCTGGGCAACATGGTGAAACTCCATCTTTATAAAAAATACAAAAATTAGTCAGTCATGATGGCATGCGCCTGTAGTCCTAGCTGCTCGGGAGGCTGAAGTAGAAGGATGATCTCTTCAGCCCAGAAGGTCAAGGCTGCAGTGAGTCATTACTGTGCCACTGTATTCCAGTCTGGACAACAGAGTAAGACCCTGTCTCAAAGAAAGAAAAGAAAAGAAAAGGCCAGGCGTGGTGGCTGATGCCTGTAATCCCAGCACTTTGGGAGGCCAGGGTGGCAGATCACCTGGGGTCAGGAATTCAAGACCAGCCTGGGCCAACATGGTGAAACCCCATCTCTACTAAAAAAATAAATAAATAAAAATTAGTCGGGCATTGTGGTGGGTGCCTGTAGTCACAGCTACTAAGGAGGCTGAGGCAGGAGAATTGCTTGAGCCTGGGAGGCAGAGGTTGCAGTGAGCCGAGATCACACCACTGCACTCCAGCCTGGGTGACAGAGTGAACCTCCATCTCAAAAAAGAAAGAAAAGAAAAGGAAAAAAAAAAGGCCTCTGGGTAGTAGAAGAGTTGTGTCACACTGAACTTTATAATCCTGACTTCAACTATTTCTGTTGGAAGAAATACAATTTCATGTGATTTTCAACAAAAATACTAACTTTTAATTTGTGTTTTGGTGAAAGACAATGTCACTGCCTTGTAATATTATGTATTAATATTTGCAAAAAATTCGATGATACTTTTCTAAACTCAATACTTAATATGCAAACTGTCATGTAGAATTTTTCTGTGTAATTATAAAAGTTAAACTTTGTTTTTTTAGGTTGAAAAGCTGTTAAAAGGTTACCTCAAAGAAATTGGAATTAATGAAGATCAATTTCAAGAAGCATGCACTTCTCGTCTTGCAAAGACCCATACCTCACAGGTTTTTGCTTTGTGTTATTATGCTAACAAACAGTTTTAACAAATGCCCAGGGTTTCACTTAAATTTGAATGTTTGATTGACAAAGCGTAATATTTTAGACATTGTGAGAGGTAGAAAGATAATTCGTCACATAAGAGTTCTTTTTGAGAGCAACCCTGAAAAATGACACTTTGAAGCATTAAGGAACTGATGCAACTCAAAGTGACCTTCTAAACTCAGAACTAGAATACGATCACAGGGTTTATACAAACTACTGCTTTATTTACATAGATCTCCAATCATGCTGCAGTTGCTCCTTTTATAATTTTAGCAGATCCACAGTCAGTTGCTCCTGCGGCTTCCTTCTCTTGGAACTACTTATATTATCTTACTGGTTGTGTAGTGCTAGGCTGAAGTAGTTATACATATGTTTATAAACTAATGTTTGTTTTTGTTGTTTTTTTGATATGGGGTCTCACTCTGTTGCTCAGGCTGGAGTGTAGTGGTACAATTGCAGCTCTTTGTAGGCTCAACCCCCCGGGCTCAGGTAATCCTCCCACCTCAGCTTCCCTAGTAGCTGGGACTACAGGTGCCACACCAGCACACCTGGCTAATTTTTGTATTTTTTTTGTAGAGACAGGGTCTTGCTGTGTTGCCCAGGCTGGTCTTGAACTCTGGGCTCAAGGGATTTGCCCATCTTGGCCTCCCAAAGTGCTAGGATTACAGGTGTGAGCCACCACACCCAGCTTATAAACTAATGTTTATTGAGGGCTTGTGCTAGTTGATATTTTGAGCACTTGACATGTTTTATCTCATTTAATCTTCCTGACACCTCTTAAGAAACTGGTACTATATAACTTCCATTTAGAAATGAGGAAACCAGCCCGGGCATGGTGGTTCACACCTGTAATCCCAGCACTTTGGGAGGCTGAGGCAGGTGGATCACTTAAGGCCAGGAGTTTGAGACCAGCCTGACCAACATGGAGAAACCCCGTCTATACTAAAAATACAAAATTAGCTGGGCATGGTGGCGCATGCCTGTAATCCCAGCTACTCGGGAGGCTGAGGCAGGATAATCGCTTAAACCTGGCAGGCAGAGGGTGTGGTGAGCTGAGATCGCGCCATTGCACTCCTGCCTGGGCAACAAGAACAAAACTGTCTTAAAAAAAAAAAGAAAAAGAAAAACAAGGGAGGAAACCAAAGCACAGAGATATTAAGCAAATAGTCCAAAGTCCACAGCTAAATAAGTAGTAGGGCCAGTATCCCCAGTCCTGGCAAGCCAACTGAGTGTCCTTGCTTAGAGGGTGAGGATTGGGATCTGTTGCTACTACCCAAGTAGCCTTCTGCTCAAAAACTGAAAGCCAGAAAGTGACTCATGCCTATAATTCCAGCACTTTGGGAGACCAAGACAGGAGGATTGCTTGAGGCCAGGGGTTTGAAACCAGCCTGGGCAACATAGTGAGACCTCATCTTTAAAAAAAATATAAAAGTTAGCTTGTTGTAGGTTGTGGTGGTGTTCTCCCAGAGTATCCCTACTCAGGAGGCTGAAGTAGGAGCATCACTTGAGCCTAGGAGGTTGAAGCTGCAGTAAGACAAGATCATGCCACTGTACTCCAGCCTAGGCAACAGATTAAGACCCATCCCCAAAAAACAAAACACTGGCTTTGGCATCTCATTTTCTACCAAATAAACTGTAATTTCTTAGCAATATATGGTAAGAATTGTTTAAGATGAGACTCCACATTATATTTTTAGCCATGATCCCTTGCTATAGTTCCCCAATATATTATTTTCTACTGCCATTCCAGGTAACTTTCTCTTTTTTTTTGTTTTCTTTTGAGATGGAGTTTCGCTCTTGTTGCTCAGGCTGGAGTACAATTTTGCAATCTCAGCTCACTGCAACCTCTGCCTCCCAGGTTCAAGTGATTGTCCTGCCTCAGCCTCCCAAGTAGCTGGGATTACAGGCTCCTACCACCATGCCCGGCTAATTTTTTGTATTTTTAGCAGAGGCAGGGTTTCACTATGTTAGCCAAGCTGGTCTCGAACTCCTGACCTCAGGCGATCCACCTGCCTCGACCTCCCAAAGTGCTGGGATTACAGGCGTGAGCCACCGTGCCTGGCCGCCACTTGCTCTTATAGGCATCTGTGCACCTACCTTTGCTCATGCTGTCCCTTAACCTGGAATATATGGCCCCCTCCCCACACCACTCCATCATTCCTTTCATAATGTGAAGAAATCCTTATTATCAGGGCCTGGTTGAAATGCTACTTGTTATAGCAGCTTTGCTGCTTATTCTAGTCAGACCAGGATTCATTCTACTTAACTAGGTCAATTTTAAATTGATATTTTTGTTACTCTACCTTGAATTATAGTTTCCTACAAGTCTACTTGCCCTACTAAATTGTAAGTCCTTTGAGCTGTTTTTAGTATCTCTGCACTCTCTGCTGGTAGAACAGAGATGAAAACTTAGTTCTTAGTACATAGTTCTCAATAAATGTTTATTAATTTAAATTATCTTGTTATGATGTCCTAGAAGAGGTTGCTTTGACTACTTTTTAATCCAGCACTTCCTCTTTTGCACAACTTTTCATTTGATGATCACCTTTAATTCTAGGAATAGAAAATATATTTTGTTTGTTTGTTTTTGTTTTTGAGGCAGGGTCTTTCTCTGCCACCCTGGCTGGACTGCGGTGGTGCAGTCACAGTTCTATGCAACCTCTGACTCCTGGGTTCAAGTGAATCTCCTGCCTCAGCCTCCTGAGTAGCTAGGACTATAGCTGTGTACCATTATGCCTGGCTAATTTTTTAGTTTTTTTGTAGAGAGGGGGTCATTCTGTGTTGTCCAGGCTGGTCTTGAGCTCCTGGCATCAAGCAGTCCTCCTGCCTCAGCCTCCCAAAGCTCTGGGGTTACAGGTATGAGCCACTATATTTTGGCTGGGTGTGATAGCTCCTACCTGTAATCCCAGTACTTCGGGAGGCTGAGGCAGGAGAATTGCTTTAGGCCAGGGGCTCAATACCAGCCTAGGCCACAGTGCAAGACCCCATCTCTACAAAAAATAAAAATATAAGAATTAGCTGGGCATGGTGACACACTGCTGTAGTCCTAGCTACTTGGGAGACTGAAGTGGGAAGATTGCTTGAGCCTAAGAATTTGAGGCTGCAGTGAGGTATGACCGCACCACTGTACTCCAGCCTGGGCTGCAGAGTGAGACCCTGTCTCTAAAAAAATAATAATAATAAAATAATTAAAATGTTATTGGTATGCCCACATTAATGTGAAAAAACCTGGCAGTTTCCAAGAAGACATAACAATCTTTAATGTGTATGCACCTAATAACAAAGCAACAAAATGTGTGAGGCAGAAACGGAACTGCAAGGAGAAATAGATGAATACGTGATTATAGTTGGAGACTTCAACACCCTCTATCAGTATCGTTCAGATCCAGTCCTTAGGAAATCAGTAAAGACATAGTTGAACTAAACAGCGCCTTCAGGCCAGGCATGGTGGCTCATGCCTGTAATCCCAGAACTTTGGGAGGCCGAGGTGGGTGGATCACTTGAGGTCAGGAGTTCGAGACCAGTCTGGCCAACATGGTGAAACCCCATCTCTATTAAAAATACAAAAATTAGCTGGGGGTGGTGGTGGGCACCTGTAATCCCAGCTACTTGAGACTGAGGCAGGAGAATCGCTTGAACCTGGGAGGTGGAGGTTGTGGTAAGCTGAGATTGCGCCACTGTACTCCAGCCTGGGCGACAGAGCAAGACTCCATCTCAAAATAAATAAATTAATAAATAAGTAAACAAACAGCACCTTCAGTCAACTGAATTTAATTGACATATACCAGTTCATCCAACAATCAAAAATACACATTCTTCTCAAGATCACAGAGAATGTTCATCAAGACAGACTACATGATGGGCCATAAAACATACCTTAACAAATTTAAAAGAAGACAAATCATACAGTGTCTGCTCTCAGACCACAACATAATTAAACTGGAAACAAATAACTGTTGGAAAAAACCAAAATACTTGGAGATTAAACAACACACTCTAAAACTAAACACATGTGGGCCAGGCATGGTGGCTCATGCCTATAATTCCAGCACTTAGGAAGACCAAAGTGGGCAGATTGCTTGAGCCCAGGAGTTTGAGACAATCCTGGACAACATGGTGAAACTCCATGCCTATAAGATACAAAAAATTAGAAGGGCATTGTGGTACACACCTT
>NW_012117844.1:709229-710115 GCF_000951035.1 Colobus angolensis palliatus | reverse complement strand
GTGCCCCTCTTTATTCCTGATTATCTTTCTTGTTCTGAGGTCTACTTTATCTGAAATTAAATTAAGCTACTTCAGCTTTCTTTTTTTTTAAACAACTTTATTAAGATATAATTTGCATATCATAATATTCATCTTTTTGAAAACTTTTTTTTTTTTGAGAAGGAGTCTTGCTCTGTTACCCAGGCTGAAGTACAGAGGTGCGATCTTGGCTCACTGCAACCTCTGTCTCCTGGTTCAAATGATTCTCTGGTCTCAGCCTCCTGAGTAGCTGGGACTACAGGTGTGCGCCACCACGCTCTGCTAATTTTTTTATTTTTTTTTTTAGTGGAGACAGGGTTTCACTATGTTGGCCAGGCTAATCTTAAACTCCTGACCTCAAGTGTTCTGCCTGCCTCAGCCTCCTAAAGTGTTGGGATTACAGGTGTGAGCCACTGTGCCCAGCCGAGAACCCTGTTTTAAAGGCTATTAAAATACATTTTAAAATTGTCCTTTTGAGACATCTAATCATAAATAACAATGTAGCATTCTTGAATTAATCTACTGTTTTGCAGTAGAAATGGTTTGAATGTGTGGGAAATAGTTTTAAAACTTGAATCTTCATTTCACTTGAGACTTCTTTCCACAGGCCATTTTGCAACCTGTGTTGGCAGCAGAAGATTTTACTATCTTTAAAGCAATGATGGTCCAGAAAAACATTGAAATTCAGCTGCAAGCCATTCGAATAATTCAAGAGAGAAACGGTAAAATGTTGAAGTTAGAAATCTAAGTGCTAAATGCTTTTTAAAATAGTTTTGACTAATTCTAATATAGTCTTAAATGTAGCTGTCTCGTGTACATTTATTTCAAGTTTGAAAGACTTCAGCTGACTTGAGATTTCAGAGTATAT
>NW_012117844.1:694713-701714 GCF_000951035.1 Colobus angolensis palliatus | reverse complement strand
TGAGACGGAGTCTCGCTCTGTCCCGCAGGCTGGAGTGCAGTGGCGTGATCTCGGCTCACTCCATGCTCTGCCTTCCGGGTTTACACCATTCTGCCTCAGCCTCCCGAGTAGTTGGGACTACAGGCGCCCACTACCACTCTTGGCTAATTTTTTGTATTTTTAGTAGAGATAGGGTTTCACCGTGTTAGCCAGGATGGTCTCGATCCCCTGACCTCGTGATCTGCCCACCTCGGCCTCCCAAAGTGGCCGGAAGCAGTGATTCTTAAGCGTTAGCAAGCATTGGAAATGTTTGGAGGACCGCTGAAGCACATATAGCTGCCTCCCAGTTTCTGATTTAATAGGTCTGGGGTACCGATTGTTTGTATTTTTAACAGTGATATGGTTTGGCTGTTTCCCCACCCATATCTCATCTTGAATTCCCACGTGTTGTGGGAGGGACCCAGTGGGAGGTAATTGAATTTTGGGGGCACGTCTTTCCCATGCTGTTCTTGTGATAGTGAATAAACCTCATGAGATCTGATGGTTTTGGGAAACGGGAGTTTTCCTGCACAAGCTCTCTCTTTGCCTGCTGCCATCCATGTAAGACGTGGTTGCTCCTCTTTATCTTCCGCCATGATTGTGAGGCTTCCCCAGCCATGTGGAAATGTAAGTCCCATTAAACCTCTTTCCTGTTGTAAATTGCCCAGTTTCGGGTATATCTTTATCAGCAGCATGAAAATGGACTAACACAAACAAGTTCCCAGGTGATGCTGAAGCTGCTGGTCCTGGGACCACAACAACAGTCACTGTTCTAGGACACTGGGCAGAGACAGATAAGCTTGTACCAGCATCATGTGGAAGAGAAAGTGGAATTCAAAGCCCTATTAACCCTCGTTGGCTTTATCTTTCCCCGACTCCGTGCTTAAGTTCACTTTCTCTCTAGCTCTTCCTACTCTTGTTCCCTTATTGTGTACCTGAACTACATTTAACATCCAGACTCAAAACAGCTGAGTTTCTAACCATGCTACTTGTTATTGTGCCATCTCCTTTCTAACCCAGATTATCATCTCTGTTTCAAATTTCTTGCTGTGGTAACCTCACCTTAATTTCTATGTCTTCTTTAGCTCAATAGATTGCCATGATATTTTTTTACCATGGCCCATAACCTCTTTAATGGTTTGGCAGCAGGACCTTTCCTTTGATTGTTTCTTGAAGATAAGAGATCTATAGTTCAGTTGTATCATTGGCTCTTAAGGGCCTGGAACATGCAACAATAGGGCTTCCGTTGCATGGCAAACATGAGAATTTTGCAGGGCCCTTCTTGGGAAGTTTCCTTCTCATTTGACTGATGTGAGTAGAGACTATTAGAGCCAGCCACCATCATAATCATCTACTAGAATCCCAAGATGCTTTCCCTAGCAGCTAATAGTGCTGTTGTCTGTGTGTAGGGGAAGAACACCACCCTAACCCTGAAGAATGCATGACATGGTGCTATTACTTTGATATAAATAAGTTTGGAAAATAGTCTCTTTCCACTATGGTTTGCTCTATAAAATCCTTTCCTCTGAATTTTCCTGAAAATATGCTTTATTCTGACTTATGGGTTAGATAATTTTAATAAGAATGTTAGTAAACAAATTTTTTTAGGAGATCAGGAAAAGAAATAGTGAACTTGACAATGGCATTCTTTAGTTTTCAGTTTGGAATTTTATTGGAAACTCATTTAGATTTTAATAAAAAGGGAATAAATACATACCTTGTATCATGTGGATGCCTCAGGCTGTCAGTAACAGAACACTCCAGTGAAGAAAAGATCTCCCAGAACAAGAAGTCCAGAGGAAGGGAGAGAAGGAAGACAGGTTCGGGGTTGGTTAATTTAGTGGCTCCGTGATGTAATCAAGGACCCTGACACTTTGCATCTTTATACTCTGCCATTCTCAGGATCTTCTCTCATGATTGTACTCTGGCTGCATTGAATGCAGACTCAACAATGTCTTATGAAGAAATGGAATATTTCCTCCTCTACATCTCTTTTTGTTAGCAAGACAACAATTTCATGGAAACCCTCCAGTTTTTCCCTCAAGTCCTATTGATTAGGATAGGGGTCACTTGCCTTTCTTAAACCATCTGGCAAGGGGAATGGGACCATTATGATTGGCTTGAACCAATTAGGAGTCACTCTCCTGGGGATGGGGGAGGGCCCTGCCTCTAAGTAGTTAGCTGCCTGATAATTCTGCAAAAGCTGACTTCTATTAGCAAGGAAGGAGGAGGGGAATTATGTAGAATAATGACTGTTGTCAGGCCACAGCATGGGGCATTTTACTTACATTTAAACATAAGCCAATACTTAGTTTCTGCTACGGAATTTCTAATACATGTACTTAAGAGTTTTGCTGGCTGGGCACGGTGGCTCATGCCTGTGGTCCCAGTGCTTTCAGAGGCTGAAGCAGGAGGATCGCTTAAGCCCAAAAGTTTGAGGCTGCAGTGAGCTATGTTAGCACCACTGCATGCCAGCCTGGGCAACAGAGCAAGACCCTGTCTCAAAACTAAAAAAAAAAAAAAAAGAATGTTGCCTAACTAAGATCCAGGGGTGGATACCTTAGATTAATGTCGATTATACTCAAAACTGCAGACTAATTTGAAAATAGTTCTAATGATGAGAAAAATTCACAGGCTCTCTGGATTCTTTTTATCTTTTTGGTATCTTATTAAATAATTTAGAGAAATTGCAAATGAGAGTATTATTTTGATGGTTTTTAACTACTTCATACTGTTGTATTATTCTTAGTACTTTCAGTTTTCCTCAGAAATATTATTAGGAGAATAATAGTTTTATATCTTTTGACTGAGCAAAAATGCACTTAAGATTAATGGATTATTTAGATGTCAGTTTTCTGGTTGTGATATTGTACTACTATAGTTTTGTAAGATGTTACCACTTGGGGAAACTGGGTAAACAGTACATGGCAGCCTTCTGCATTATTTCTTACAATTGCACTTACCTCAGAAGAAAACATTTAATTTTTAAATGTTTAAACATCAGGAGGATTAGAGTAATAAAGCTACTTCAGAGTGGATCCAAAATCCTACAGTCATATGTGGATAAAGAAATGGAAGGTAAAAATTAAGAAGCATTCTGCTAATGTTGTGGAATGTAATAATTATAGATGCAAACAGAACAATTATTACCAGTCCACCTGCTTCGAAGGAAGATAAAAGTAATGAAGTAAATTAAACCAATATTTTAAGTTACCTTTTATTTTCTTGGGCTGAAGTTGCTACTTCCCTGGTTTATAATTATTAGACCAACATCTGAACAGAAGCTTCAAGGGCAGAGATTGTTTTATTCATCTTTGTATCCCCCCAAAGTGCTTAGCACCATGGTTTTATTACACATAGTAAGCAGGGCCCTTTTCAATAGCATCCGTTATTATATAAATGAAGACTTCTAATGCTATTTCAATTAACAAAATTATATTTTGTTTTGTGACTCTTCTCATTTAAGGGACACCTTTGAGAGCAGTTTCATTATTAAGCCTAACTCAATGATTTCCATAGTATATTCTTAGACACTATCTGATTATGGAAGAGAAAAACATATTAACAAATTTTTGTTGCCATACATTGTTATTTTTAATTGCCAATAAAATAATTACTAAGATATTTCTAGTTAAAAGTGTGGGGTTTTTGGTGGGGCTTATTCTGTAAAATAGGAAAAGGCTTAAAAGATGATAGTTAAAAATGGCTGGGAGTGGGCCAGGCGTGGTGGCGCACTCCTGTAATCCCAACACTTTGGGAGGCCGAGGCGGGCAGATCACGAGGCCAGGAGATCGAGACCATCCTGGCTAACATGGTGAAACCCCGCCTCTACTAAAAATACAAAAAATTAGGAAGGTATGGTGGTGGGCGCCTGTAATCCCAGCTACTCGGGAGGCTGTGGCAGGAGAATGGTGTGAACCTGGAAGGCAGAGCTTGCAGTGAGCGGAGATTGTGTCACTGCACTCCAGCCTGGGCGACAGAGCAAGACTCCGTCTCAAAAAAAACAAAAAATGGCTGGGAGCAGTGGCTCACGCCTATAATCCCAGCACTTTGGTAGGCCGAGGGGGCAGATGACTTGAGGTCAGGAGTTCGAGACCAGCCTGCCAACATAGTGAAACCCCATCTCTACTAAAAATCAGCCGGGCATGGTGGCGGGCAGCTGTAATCGCAGCTACTCCAGAGGCTGAGGCAGGAAAATCGCTTGAACCCAGAAGGCAGAGGTTGCAGTGAGCCCAGATCATGCCACTGCACTCCAGCCTGGGCGACAGAAAGTGACTCTGTCTCAAAATAAATAAATAAATACAAAATGGATGATAGTTAAAAAGATAATAGCTTAGGATGTTACAGTGATAGATCTAAAGGTAACTTGTACGTAAGGAACTAGAACAGTGAGAAATACATGTTTTCAATTGAGTTGATACTATTCCATGTGGTCTTTGGTTTTGAACAGGTATATTACCTGACTGCTTAACCGAGGGCTCTGATGAGGTCAGTGACCTTGAACAGGAAGAGATGCAAATCCTGAGGGAAGCTCTTAGGTACCATTCTTCAATTATTTTTAAAATGAATCATTATTATATGATCTGTACATATGCTTTTTGCCCAACAAATATGAACTAATAAAATTGCTAAATTCTCTACTGAAGACTATCAAAATGATTTATCATTTTATGACTGTGAATATATTTCTTAATAACAGAAAAAGTTATTTTCAGGTAACTTCTACCAGATCAGCCCAAATGGGAGGGTCTTTTTACACCCCCATCATAGGAATAGGAAAGTAGCCACCAGTGGGAAAAAGTTGCGGTAGACCTAGCCTGATCTCTGGAGAGAAGTATAATGACTTGAGCTAAACAGCTTACTCCACGGCTTCTGGACCTCACTATGGAGGTGGCATATTCTAGGTGTCACATAGTAGGAGGCTGGGCATCCAGACTCCACAGATTGAATAGCTGACTTGGTGATAGTAACCTTCAAGGGAGGGAGGACAGTGAGAGGGGTCTATCCCAGATGAGTATCTTGCTGGTCTCTTTGTTTCCCCAGTTACATGATTCTCAGCCAAAAGCCTGACAAGGAGTATGCAGACCACTAAGGGGGTCCACACAGAACTAAGAAATGTTAATGGACATTTCTTTTTCTTTTGGGCCTGTTGTGCCCTGACCTTTACGGGAATTTTGGAAGGAAGGGGCAGTAGTAGCTCCTAATTTTTAAATCTCCTGTGAGAATATGTTAGGTTTAGGGCAAAAGGATGCCTATAATCATAGTGTCACCTGCAGACTATGGCCTTGGCCTTTGGGGTCACTTCTTCTCCAACTATACTACCACACATGACCATCTTCTAGCATCCTACAGTCCCCCCCACTTAGGTACTTTGTCCCACCTCCGAAGCAGAAGAGAAGATCCACCAATGGGCTGGTGGGAAACTATGGCAGGAGCTCCAGGACACAGTGCTTAATTTCAGGGGGTTTGAGTGATTATGGAGAGGGTGGCAGATATGCAGGTGAACTCAACCCTTTCTTGCCAGATCCCTCTTTGGATGGCAGGGGCAAATGGGAGCCTGAGACAACACACAATGCTTTGAGTTTACAGGTTTGAGAGGTAAGGGTGTTTGGTTCAGAGGACTGGTAAAGTTTTGATTTGGACTGGTTGTGTTGGTTGATTGGTGGCCTGAAAACTGGTCAACACTGTATTTTCAGATTTTATTTTCCAAGAGCTTTTGAGGGGATATACTACTGTGTAAGTAATAGAACTTAGTTATGAACATGTATAACAGTTGAACTTGGTTACTTTCCAAAATCAGACTGTGTCAGCAGTTTACAAAAGTTGATGGGCTTTGGCACAGTGGTATCACAAGTGCTTGATAATAGCTCAGATGCCACTGGAACAATGACATTTTATTGAGAGGGGTATACTGGCTCTTATCAAGAGGGATGTAACTGATCACTCTAAAGAGGGAGGTAACTGATCACTCTAAAGAGGGAGATTGAAGTCCTTATTAATGGGATTTGCCATTCACATTTGGGTTCAGGATTTCAAATCTGTTGATCTTTGTTCAGCTAGGGTTCATTCAGAGTTCTAGAAGGAATGAGTAGACCTGTATTTCATGTCACTAACTGTATTATGCTGTATGCCTGTGTATGTCTTTCCCAGTTGACTGTAAGCCACTTTAGAGCAAGGTTTGATTATCTTCCATGTTTGTGTCTAATGTGCCTTTTATTGTAAGCTTAGGTTAGCATGTTGCTTAGTTGAATATTTGTTCTTTGACCAAAAAAGGAAATTTATCTTTTTACTTTATTTTTGGGTATTTCAGAAAATCAAAAGAGGAATATGACCAGGAAGAAGAAAGGAAGAGGAAAAAACAGGTGCCTACAGAATATATAACAGAAGTATTTTATTGCTATTATCTCTTATGAAGTTTACACCTAGTTCTTACTATTAAAATGTATACTTATGTGGAACTACATAATTTTAAGTACAATGTAAATATTGACCAATAATATTAATATATCAATAATTCTAGGTACTTTGTGCATTACTGCTAGCCACCATGAATGTTATATAGTACTGTATATACTTAACTGTACATAGTACATACAAAGGCAACACAGTACTAATTAATCTTACAGGACATGCATATAAGCAAGAATTATATAAGTAATTTTTTTTTGGCGAGTTTAGGCATTTGTATTTAACTTTTTATACTTTTTTCCCCTTTATTTTTGTCCTGATAACTCACAGAACAACATTTTTTTTTTTTTTTCTTGAGACAGAGTCTCGTTCTGTCACCCAGGCTTTAGTACAGTGGTATGATCTTGGCTCACTGCAACCTCCACCTCCTAGGTTCAAGTGATTTTCCTGCCTCAGCCTCCAGAGTAGCTGGGATTACAGGCACATGCCATCACGCCTGGCTAATTTTTGTATTTTTAGTAGAGACAGGGTTTCACCATGTTGGTCAGACTGGTCTTGAACTCCTGACCTCGTGA
>NW_012117844.1:685691-688708 GCF_000951035.1 Colobus angolensis palliatus | reverse complement strand
AGGATGGTCTCGATCTCCTGACCTCATGATCCGCCCGCCTCGGCCTCCCAAAGTGCTGGGATTACAGGCTTGAGCCACCGCGCCCGGCCCCATCCCTTCTTTTTTTTAAAGAAATTCAAGGAAGCTGAGCGACTTGTCCAACCAAGATCACTGAACTCTTCAGTGGTGAAATTATGGCTTACCTTTGTCTTCTGACACCAAATATATTCTTCTAAACCTTAGTTGAGAAGAACTTCTATAAGTGAGACTAGTGTGATGTTTACCCATTAATTTTTTAATGTAAGTTGGAGAACAACTTTCTTTTTTTAATATGCTTAATTTAAGCTGTTTTAGGTTCACAGTAAAATTGAGCAGAAGGTACCGAGATTTACCCCATATAGTCCCTGCCCCAGTACATGACTAGCATCTCCCATTTTCGACCCCCTCAAAAGTAGTACATTTGTTATGTTGGTGAACTTTCCTTGACACAACATTACCAACCAAAGAGCATAGTTTACATTAGGGCTCACTCTTGGTATTGTATATTCTGTGGGTTTTGACAAATGTATGATGACATGCATTCACCATTATAGTATCATGTAGTATATGGTTTCACTGCCCTAAAAATTCTCTGTGCTCTGCCTATTCATCCTTCCCACCTCCTAACCCATGGCAACCACTGATCTTTTACTGTTTCCAGAGTTTTGCCTTTTCTAGAATGTCATGTAGTTGAAATCATACAGTAGTACGTAGCCTTTTCAGATTGGCTTCTTTCACTTAGTAATAATCCATTTAAGATTTCTCCATGTCTTGTCATGGCTTGATAGCTCATTTCTTTTTAGTGCTGAATAATATTCCATTGTCTGGATGTGTCATGGCTTGTTTATTCATTTATCTGCTGAAGAATATCTTGGTTGCTTCCAAGTTTTGACAATTATGAATAAAGCTGCTATAAACATCCATGTGCAGGTTTTTGTGTGGACATAGCTTTCAGCTCCTTTGCGTAAATACCAACGAGCATGATTGTTATATCTTACAGTAAGAGTATGTTTAGTTTTGTAAGAAACTGCCGAACTGTCTTCCAAAGCGGCTGGCTATACCATTTTGCATTTCCACGGCAGCAAATGAGAGTTCTTGTTGCATCCTTGCCAGCATTTGCTGTTGTCAGTGTTCTGGATTTGGACTATTCTAGTAGGTGTGTAGTGGTATCTCATTGATGTTTTATTTGCATTTCCCTGATGACATGATGTAGAGCATATTTTCATATGCTTGTTTGTCATCTGTGTATCTTCTTTGGTGATGTGTCTGTTGAGGTCTTTGGCCCATTACATTTGTTGGGTTGTTTGTTTTCTTTCTTTCTTTCTTTTTTTTTTTTTTTTGAGACGGAGTCTCGCTCTGTCGCCCAGGCTGGAGTGCAGTGGTGCAATCTCAGCTCACTGCAACCTCTGCCTCCTGGGCTCAGGCAATTCTTGTGCCTCAGCCTCCCAAGTAGCTGGGATTATAGGTGTCTGCCACCACTCCTGCCTAATTTTTGTACTGTTAGTAGAGACAGGTTTTCACCATGTTGACCAGGCTGGCCTTGAACTCCTGACCGCAGGTGATCTGCTGGCCTTAGCCTCCCAAAATTCTGGGATTACAGACATGAGCCACTGTGCCTGGCCTAAAGTATATACTTTCTTATAAGAGTGTATGCTTTATACTTTCTTTTTAAAGAGGCCAGACATGATGGCTCACTCCTGTAATCCCAGCACTTTGAGAGGCCAAGGTGGGTGGATCACTTGAGGCCAGAAATTCGAGACCAGCAACATGGCAAAACCCCATGTCTACTAAAAATACAACAGTTAGCCGAGCATGGTAGTGCACACCTGTAATCCCAGCTACTCAGGTGGCTCAGGCATGAGAATCGTGTAAATCCAGGAGCCAGAGGTTGCAGTGAGCCGAGATCGCACTACTGCACTCCAGTCTGGGTGATAGAGTGAGACTCTGTCTCAAAAGAAAAAAAAAAAGAAAACTATAATATCTTTGGATTCTGAGGTTGCAGTGAGCTGAGGTCACATTACTGCACTCCAGTCTGGGTGACAGAGTGAAACTGTCTCAAAAGAAAAAGAAAAAGAAAACTATAATATCTTTGGATCCTTTAGGTAGTGAATTAGTTAAAATGAATCTAAATTGTGTGTGTGTTTTTTTAAACTGTATTATGGAATCCTGAAGTTATCAGAGGCTAAAACAGAAGAGCCCACAGTGCATTCCAGTGAAGCTGCAATAATGAATAATTCCCTAGGGGATGGTGAACATTTTACACACCCACTCTCAGGTAAGGTTGAGGTGTACTGAACTTTCTCCAATAATATGAATACATAAACACCATATAGAATGTGCCACTTTCTCATACTTATTTAACTTCAAAAGCCCTGGGAGGGAGTATTGAATGTCTTTAGTATTTAACGTTCTTTGTGAATTTGGTTAAAGAGGTTGCAGATGAGATGCTGACCTGAAAGAGAGTGTATAGTCCCCAAGTTTCCACGTGAAGTCTGAAACCCAGAGTAGAGAGCAAAACTCCTTAAGGGAGTAACTGGCCTTTGTGCATGGCTGCAGCTTACAAGAGAGGTTCACATAACATTTGGTATTCTCTTCCATGCTTGTAGTTGTATGGTATTTGAGAGTGAGAAGCTGAACTTGGAAAGATAATATCAAATTTCTTTTCTAATGAATTAAGTACAGCTAGAAAATAAGAGGTAGCCATTTTGTTCAGATATTTGGTCAGAAATCGTATCTTTGAAACCAAAATTGATAGGAATCCTTGTAGGAAATATTAGTGGATGACCTTTTCAACATGTGGCAAATCTATTTTCAATATGAACTGATTTTCTTTTTCTTTTCTTTTTTTTTTTTTTTTTGAGGCGGAGTCTCGCTCTGTCGCCCAGGCTGGAGTACTGTGGCTGGATCTCTGCTCACTGCAAGCTCCGCCTGCCGGGTTCACGCCATTCTCCTGCCTCAGCCTCCCGAGTAGCTGGGACTACAGGCGCCCGCCACCTCGC
>NW_012117844.1:672827-679450 GCF_000951035.1 Colobus angolensis palliatus | reverse complement strand
CCCGGCCGGGTTGTTTGTTTTCTTATTGTTAATTGGGTTCATTTTCTTCTTGTTGAATTTTAAGTGCTTGTATATCTTGAATAACAGTCCTTTATCAGATTTTGTCTTCTGAAAATATTTTCTTCCAGTCTGTGGCTTGTCTTCTCATCCTCTTGATACTGTCTTTTATATAGCAGAAATTTTAATGAAGTTCAGCTTATTAATTATGTCTTTCATAGGGTGTGCCTTTGGTGTTGTATCAAAAAAGTCATCATCATGCCTAAGGTCACCTAAATTTTCTCCTATGTTATCTTCTAGGATTTTTACAGTTTTACATTTTACATTTAGGTCTGTAATCTATTTTGAATTATTTTTTGTGAAGGGTGTAAAGTTTGTGTCTAGGTTCGTATTTTTTCTTTCAGATGTCCAGTTTCCTTTCCTCATTGTATTGCCTTTGCTCCTTTGTCAAAGATAATTGATTATCTTTATGTGAGTTTATTTCTGGGCTCTCTGTTATGTTCCATTGATCTATTTCTCCATTCTTTTGCAAATACCACACTGTCTTGATTACTATAGTTTGAAGTCTTCAAGTTGGGTAGTGTCAGCCCTCCAATTTTGTTCTTCAATATTGTGTTGGCTATTCTGGGTCTTTTGCTTCTCCATATAAATGTTAGAATCTGTTTGTCAATATCCACAAAATAACTTGCTGAAATTTTGATTGATATTATATTGAATCTGTAGATCATGTTGGGAAAAACTGACATCTTGACATTGAGTTTTCCTGTCCATAAACATGGAATAGGCCAGGCATGGTGGCTTATGCCTGTAATCCTAGCATTTTGGGAGGCCAAGGCGGGAAGACTGTTTGAGCTCAGGAGTTCAAAATCAGCCTGGGCAATTTGGTGAAACCCTGACTCTACAAAAAAAATACAAAAATTAGCCAGGCATGGTGGTGCATGCCTGTAGTCCCAGCTTCCAGGGAGGCTGAGGCAGGAGAATTGCTTGAGCCCAGGAGGTGGATATTGCAGTGAGTCGAGATTGCATCATTGCACTCCAGCCTAGGTAACAGAGTGAGACCCTGTCTCAAAAAAAAAAAAAAAAAAGCCAGGAGCAGTGGCTCACACCTGTAATCCCAGCAGTTTGGGAGGCTGAGGTGGTGGATCACTTGAGGTCAGGAGTTCAAGACCAGCCTGACCGACATGGTGAAACTCCATCTCTACAAAAAATAAAAAAAATTAGCTGGGCATGTTGGCAGGTTCCTATAATCCCAGCTACTCGGGAGGCTGAGGCAGGAGAATCACTTGAACCCAGGAGGAAGAGGTTGCAGTGAGTCAAGATCCTGCCATTGCACTCCAGCCTGGGCAACAAGAGCAAAACTTCATCTCAAAATAAAATTAAATTAAATTAAAACATGGAATATCTCTCTATTTGGTTCTTTGATTTCTTTCATTAGAATTTTCTAGTTTTCCTCATATAGATCTTGTGCATATTTTGTTATATTTTATATCTAAGTATTTCATTTTTAGGGGTGCTGTGCTAATGTAAATGGTATTTTTAATTTTAAATTCCATTTATTCATTACTGGTATAAAGGAAAGTGATAAACTTTTGTTTATTAATTTGTATCCTGTAACCTTGCTATATAATTATTCATTTCAGTTTTTCTGTCAGTTCGTTTGCATTTTCTACATAGATGATCATGTATTGTGCAAATAAAGACATCTTTATTTATTCCTTCCCAGTGTACATTTTATTTCTTTTTCTTGTCCTACTGGATTACGTAGGACTTCTAGTATGATGTTGAATCAGAACGGTGAGAGGGGACATTTTTGCTTTGTTTCTGATCTTAGTGAGAAACCTTCTAATTTGTCACCGTTAAGTTTTGTGTTAGGTTTTAGAGTTTTTTGTAGATACTCTTTATGCAGTTGAGGAAGTTCCCCTCTATTCCTAGTTTACTGAAAGCACCATTAATTTTAAGGAGGTAGATTCTTATTTGACAAAACAATAAGAGTATATTGAACCAGAAGCAGATTTGTGAAGTTACTTTGCTTCTTTCTTTGCACCAAGTCAAACCATTTATTTCTTTTTTATATATATGCTACAGATTGTAAGTAGAAATAGCCTCATTTTAATTATATCCATGAAAGCCCCTGCTTTAGGTTTGTCTATGCTCTAGTTTGCTGACCCAAATTAACTTTGTTTTATATACACCTAAGTACATATACTATTTAAATCGTGTCTAACATAATTTGAATAAATTTGCTTTGTCTGCTTTCTTATCTAAGTGAAGCTATAGAAAACTTGATCTCAAACCACATATGATTCAGTTATACACATTAATGGCACAGCATAAATGGTAGATAATTTCAAAAGTAATGATTTGTTTTTAAAATTATTTTTTTAAATGGGCATATCTGATATTTCAGAGAATCACTTCATACAAAGTGATGGAAACCCAGTATGAAAACCTGAGGTTGGAAGAATCATGAAGTTGTTTGAGCTCCTGTTTTGTCCTTTTGCCTGTCTTTCCCTCATTCCTGCTAGCAATCGATAGTATCTTTTCTCAGATTGATGCAGAGTTGCCAGACATGAGATGATCTTTCTTTAGGTTTTCTGGCTCTCTGATCTTCCCTTCCTAGAAATTAGAGAAGCTAAGTATTTTGGCTTCAAGTACTTTCCTTTCTAGGTCTGAGAATATATGTCTGTTCATAATTAACAAACCCAAGGCAAGAACTGTCCAGAGAAAGAACATGAGTGGAATATATATGCTTATATGTATAGGTTCCCCCCTCCTCAGGAATTATTTGAACTGTCCCTTCTCCAGTTCTGTGAGTCCATTGAGGGCTAAGCCTACCTCTGCTAACATCGCTACCAGTAACAACAGCAGTATTTTACCTCTATCTTTATTTCTGTTAGTTATGTAGCTCCCTGTCTAGGTTGGCTTGGAGTGCTGGTTCCAGCTTGTCTCTTCCATGGAGATTTCCCCTATTGTCCAAGGGCCTGGAGAGCTTTTCTTCCTCCAACGTCTCTGGCACTGTAGTCAGTCTGGTCACTGCTAGAGCAGTGGTCTGCTGTCAAGTTTCTTGAACAGACAAAATTCTGTTTTCTGTTTTAGTATGTATGCTGGCAAGGTTTCTTTTTTTGTTTTTGTTTTTTTTAAACTGGCAGGATCAACCAGCTGTGGCAAAAATTTTAATCATTTAGAGACATGTGTGCCATGTTTTCCCATCATGCTTTTAAATCTTAGCATCATTTTAATGTCTTTGCTTGTCTCACTGTGCTTTCTTTCATAGCCTATGTATTTACACTGAAAATGTTTTATCTTTTTAAAAACAATCACCTTATAATAATAAATGGCTCAGAGGAGCAATTAGAATGTTAACCTCTCTCTTGGTTGGCACAGTCACCAAATGGCTGGAAAGTATTTAGTGCTCATGTTTATATGTGCTTCCAAGTTCTGCTTGCTTTAGAAAACTTTACATTTTCATAATGCACTGGCGGGTTTATAGTTATCTTCAAAACATAATTATAAACAAAGATTATTGACATTACTGGCACACACTCTTGCAATACAAAAAGTTATAGTTTTACATTAATTGTTCTGAAAATGTAGGGTGACTTTTTACATGCAAGCAAAAGTTTGGAAACCAATTACATTGTAGTAAGGAATTAGTATACTGTTTATTTGGCTTATGTGGCAATCTTGTATTATAGTGTCGTTCTAATCTTTAGACAAGAATTTTACCTTTTTGTAGCTATAGTACTGTACAAACAGCAGGAGCGTGGTACTTGTTGAGATGTAGGTAAGAAACTAGTTCCAAGCTCCTTAAGGGTAGAGATATGATGTTTACTGTTCTTACCCAGTGGCTGGCACAATATAGGCATTGAATATATGTTGACTGAAAATGAGGAAAAACAAGTATTATTAACATTAGCTCATTTTGGTAAGCCTAGCCTAATACTTAATATTTCTCATAATATTCTAATTGGTCTTATTGTCTACTTATTGCCAGAAGTTAAAGTGCCTTTTGCTAATCAGTCAATAGAACCTTTGGGAAGAAAAGTGGAAAGGTCTGAAACTTCCTCCCTGCCACAAAAAGGCCTGAAGATTCCTGGCTTAGAGCATGCGAGCATTGAAGGACCAATAGCAGTAAGTAAAAGACATCACTTTTAATAACTATAAGCAAAATGGCAAGGAAATCAAACTTCGAATTGAATCAGTCAGTGGGCATCTGTGCTACTTAATAAATGGACTTGAATTTAGATAGCTCCTTTTCTTACTTGACCCAGAATTTATCAGTACTTGGAACAGAAGAACTTCAGCAACGAGAACACTATCTCAAGCAGAAGAGAGATAAGTTGATGTCCATGAGAAAGGATATGAGAACTAAGCAGATACAAAATACGGAGCAGAAAGGAAAACCCATTGGGGAGGTAGAGGTATGGCTAGCCTTAATATGTCAAGATTTACAAATCGGTAGTGGAACTCTCAAAATCAGAATATGTGCAAGAAAGCCTCTAGTAAATTTTGCTTGCAGACCCATTCCTATTAACCACCTCCTAGTGCAGTAGCTGCTAAGTCTTTTCTAGGAAGTGAAATTGTTGTGATAAGGATTTTTTGAGGCAGAAAATAAGAGCGGTGTCATTATACATTTTTTTCTTATGCTGTTTCTTTACTTGCTCTTCTTTGAGTATGTCAGGGTCAGTGGTCTGTTTCACCTGAGCATTCTGAAATGTTTTATCATAGAGCAGCATCAGTAACCCCAGCCCCCACTTCCAAAAGGGCTTCTCCAAGAAGAGACTTTATGAAAAAGAGATTTAGGAAACCTAGTCTATTTCTGTCTCTCCCTCCACCCCACAAGAAAGTGCCCCTGATTTTCGTTCATTTGAGGCAGTATGTTGGGAATTTTAGACAAATGATCCTATTTCATACTGTAGACAATTTTTTCTTTTTTTCAGGAAATGACAGAGAAACCAGAAATGACAGCAGAGGAGAAGCAAACATTACTAAAGAGGAGACTGCTTGCAGAGAAACTCAAAGAAGAAGTTATTAATAAGTAATCATTAAGAACAATTTAACAAAATGGAAGTTCAAATTGTCTTAAAAATAAATTATTTAGTCCTTCCACCGAGGTTTTTAGTTTCAAACACTTTTGTAAATCCAAATATCTTATTATTTTAAACACTTTAGGTAAAGGACAGTAGGGAAGACAGCTACTCATACTGATTAGTTTAATACAAATTCCTGAATGTTTTCCCTTGGAAAGAGGGTATAGAAAGAAACCAGTTGATAGTATGTTCATTCATTCAAACTCGGTTACCTACTGTTTGTGCCAGGCATTGTGCTAAGCGCTAAGGATACAGTAGTCAACGAGATTGACAAGGTCTTTGCCTTCATGGGGCTAGTGGAGAAGGCCCAAAGACCAAACTGTTAGAAAGGCAAAGTGTAGAGTCCTATGAGCAGGGCTGGCTAAGCCTCTTTAAGCTGAATGGAAGGTCAATTACACAAAGAATAGGTAAGGAACAACTCAGGTTCTGCAGCAGGAAATAAAGCATATACTGAAAACCTGGAATATACGTATGAGTAGAGAGGGTTAGCATATGAAATTGGAGACAGGTGGGGTACTGATAGTGCAGTCTTGTAGGGAATGTGAGGATTTAATTTTTTTTTTTTTTTTTAGAGACAGGATCTTGCTTTGCTGCCCAGGCTGGAGGTAGCACAATCCCAGCTCTGGATTTTAAATTTTGTAATACCAGCAGTGTCAAGTCATTGAACAATTTTAATGCAGGGGCTGGGCACGGTGGCTGACACTGTAATCCCAGCACTTTGGGAGGCCGAGGTGGACAGACTGCTTGAGCCCAGGAGTTTGAGACCAGCCTGGGCAACATGGCAAAACCCCATCTCTAGTAAAAATATAAAAAATTAGCTAGGCATGGTGGCGCACACCTGTAGTCCCAGTTACCTGGGAGGCTGAGGTGGTAGGATCACCAGAGCCCTGGAGGTCAAGGCTGCAGTGAGCTATATGATCACAGCACTCCACTCCAGCCTGGATGACACAGTGAGACCCTGTCTCAAAAAATAAAAATAAATAAATAAATAAATAAATGAATAAAGCATGGAAGTTACATGATGAAAATTTTCATTTTTATTACTGTATGGCGACTAGTGCATGAGGTAGAGTAGTTCTGGGTGTACCACGTATGAGACAGTCCAATCAAGGGTAGAGATACCCTGGGCAATGGTAAAGTAGATTTTACATTTATCATTTACACCTACATAAGGCAGGAGCAAATAGGACTTGGAAAATAGATGTGCGGGATGTAAAAAATAATGACTCTTTCTAGACAAACTATTACTAAAACACAGGCAAAGGGAATAATTGATTGAGCCTGTTGAAGGAGATGCCACCACTGGGTGTTGGTGTTTAAGAGAAGTGACCCTAGGATAGTTTTCTGTGGTCTATTTAAAGATAAACACAATAGGAGACCTACCTTTCAGAAACTTCCAGGCCGGGTGTGGTGGCTCAGGCCTGTAATCCCAGCACTTTGGGAGGCCAACGCAGGAGGATCACCTGAGGTTAGGAGACCAGCCTGGCCAACATGGTGAAACTCCGTCTCTACTAAAAATACAAAAATTAGCCAGGC
>NW_012117844.1:659349-671971 GCF_000951035.1 Colobus angolensis palliatus | reverse complement strand
TAACAAGAATTACTCAGTTTCAGTTACACAAGTCCAACCTTCAATCTGCAGAAAAACCAGTATTTACGTTTGTTATATTTTCATCACTAGATGGATAAGAGGAAATGCTAGTGATTAAAACACAGAAATCTGTTTCATGTAACTTTTTATTAAAAATAGTTTTTATATTGGATACATGTTTACAGATACCATTTTAAGAGGACCTAAGGCATACAAATATGGGCTCTTGGCTTGCTTCACTGAGTAAAGATGAAGATACAAAAACCCAGATCTGTCTGAGGGTAGTCATTTAAAGACAGCTGCTAACGTGGAATTCTCACAATTGTTCTTTTAAGGGATATTTTAAGCCTTATTCTCTTATCGTCGTAGGTAAGCACTTGTACCATGAAAACTGTAACCTGTACTTCAGGAAAACATTCACAATTCTGCTACAAGAAAAGGTTCAGATGATGATTTAAATGTTTAAGACTTATGGCAGCTCTTCAGAAAGAAAAAGGAAGTCTTCATAAGATACAGAGACAGGGAGGCTGAGGCGGGTGGACCGCGAGGTCAGGAGTTCAAGACCAGCTTGGCCAAGATGGTGAAACCCCATCTCTACTGAAAATACAAAAATTAGCCTGGCATGGTGATGGGCACCTGTAATCCTAGCTACTCAGGAGGCTGAGGCAGAGAATTGCTTGAACCCAGGTGGTGGAGGTTGCAATGAGCTGAAATCGTGCCACTGCACTCCAGCCTGGGCGATGGAGCGAGACTACATCTCAAAAAAAAAAAAAAAGAAAAATAGTACTTCCTACTAGGACTTAAAGTTACTTAAGAGGAGTCAAGAGTAATGAGGAGGGCTGGACACGGTGGGTCACACCTGTAATCCCAGCACTTCTGGAGGCCAAAGCAGGCGGATCACTTGAGGTCAGGAGTTCAAGACCAGCCTGGCCAACATGGTGAAACCCTGTCTCTACTAAAAATTAGCTGGGTGTGGTGATGGGCGCCTGTACTCCCAGCTACTCAGGAGGCTGAGGCAGGAGAATCACTAGAACCCAAAGGTGGAGGTTGCAGTGGGCTGAGATTGCGCCACTGCACTCCAGCCTGGGCAACAGAGCAAGATTCAAACAAACAAACAAAAAGTAACTAGGAAACTGTTTTACATGTGGGCTTATTATAAGAAGAAATTTAATAAAAGCTGAGAGATGGGTCTGGATAAAACTTGCTGATTCAAAGAAAGTGGATGGGAACTTTACTGATCTTGGTTTAAAATATCCTGAGTCACCTGCCTTATGAGGTGGAAGGTCTTTCTTTCTTATTATATGTACACCTTTAACTGAAGAGGTGAGAAAAGCTCCATACCATGATGCTTTGATTTCCCCAAGGCTTACCTTCTATAAGTAGTCAGTGATAAAGTGCCGTTGACCCGCATTTGTTTAGAATTATTTCATTAAAACTGGGGTATGACCTAGCAGTTTATAATAAATATTTATGTATAATTGTATTGCCTTTTAAAAGATACTGTAAAATTGACATATCTCAAAATGGAGTTAATTTATATTTACAACAAACCAAACACAAACATCAATTACGGAATTACAGGGTCACATTTTAATTCCTGAATTTTACAGTTTAGCATTAATATCACCACATGTATACAAATGGTGTAAAACAAGTACAGTGGTATTTTTAATACAAAATAAACATCTGTTTTATGGAAAAACTATACTTCATATCTACACAGACAGCTCATCTTTTCCAAATAGCCAAAATTAAAATTAACTACAAAATCTCCAAAACAGGGGAAACTGCTTCAGATTAAACTATTCCAGGAAAAATGGACCCATAACACATTATAAGGGTGATCTAAAGATTGTGGCTGGAATTACTATTAAAAATTTTTTTTCCCAATGCATTAAATTGTATTTTGGGGACATTTTTCTCACTTCGGCATGATCTCAGATCATAGATGAGCAAACTAACATTAAAATATGTACAGTTAACTTGTTGCTCTAAAAATAAAACATAACTGTTTGCCTCAATTTAATTTTAAAATTCACTTACGTACATGGAATGTGCTTTTACTCTTCTTAAAAAAGCAGCTTTCATATCACACCCTTGTTTACAGAAAAGCTACATGTGCTGCATGCTGACTTTGACAAGTCGCTTCTTGGATCAAAATGGCTTCTAGATACTAAATGCCACTTAATTCAGCACTATTCTTTGTTGGTCTGTATAAGTAACACTTTAAAACTTGCAGCTCTGGAAAGAGAGAGAACTTTACTAACAAAGCAAAAAGTGATTTCAAAGTATCTTCCACAAAAGATTGTACTGGTAGGTGGTTGAAAACATTCTGTTCTATCCACTTTCAAATTTCTAGAGAAAATCATTTTGGAATACTACTGTACTGATTCTTGGCCTTCATTGTCTCTAAAAGTGCTGACTTTAACATTATCTTAAAACTGTCCAGTTTGAATTGAGCTTGTTTTCATCAATATACATATTGAAAATTCCTGGTGTAGAAAATTCAACATGTGCTGAATATGGGGTGTACTTCCCTTCAACTACCTAAAAGGCTGAACTTTTGTTAAATCTTAAATAAATGGTCCCAACAGCTTAACTTCATTTTTTTTTAATGATAGTTGAATGTGTTTTCCATAAAAATTTCTTTTAAAAAGAGGCAACTGATTAAAACAACAACATGGCCAGCACCATTATACAAGTAATGTTATTGAGTTTACAACTGAAGTTCTGTAAAATTGTTTTTAGATCAACACCCCGAGGAGCAACCCTGCATTATTATATCAACCTTTTCCCCTCCCCTAAACCGTCCCAAAACCTGTGACTTTTCCTTGCTGAGAAGCTGTCTCCCAGGTTCTGGTTATTAACGTTTGTTTTGACAGCCTAAAAGGCAAACCCCTTAATTACTGGCAAGCAATGAAGTTCCTGGGAAGCCTGTTTTTTTATTAGAACTAAACTCCCTTAGCTGATATATTGAGTGTCTTTTGCTACTCCTTGTATATTTTCTAAGTTCAATTGAGAAAGCTTTCTGATTCGGATTTACAGCTCATCGAACAGTTGCAGCATTTTAAGACCACATGTTGAGGGTCCCCTAATAAATATTTTATGAGCCAAGACGAGGTCTTTTCCTGGGGGACGTTTCTTCTTCTTCATCTTCCTCTTCATCATCTGGATAATCCACTAAGCCAACCAAACTTCCCTATTGAAGAATTAAAAAAATTTTTCTTTAAACATATATAACAAAAAAGAGCTTTTAGTACAAATCCAATCACTTGTAAAGATATCAGAAATCATTTTTCTAAATCATATCAGAAATTAACACATTTGAATTTGATAAAGGAACTGCTTGAAATTACGAACGTCTGAGTACTAATTAGTAGCACTTGCAGTAACCCTTAACTTTTCTATCTGGTTCTTGGATTATTAATGATACTTCAAAACTCAATTCTGCAAAAATTTTACTGTGGGAAAATGCCTACTTTTCCAAATAGGGAAAACAATTATAACATTTGGAAGCTAGAAAGGACATTGGAGATGCACTAGTGCATTTCTCTAATTTTATTACCACAAGAAATCCCCTTGTAGTCTTTGTTCATCTTGTGTATATTTCATCACTAAGTACACATCATTGTTTTCATTGTGCTTTTGAAGTATAGCTTAAATGGCTGAAGATAAACACATGAAATGATTCCTATAAAATAGTAAGTAAAACATTCAGGGCTAGCTCTCTGACCAAAAGAAAAATAAGGATGAGGTAATTCATGGTCTTGGCCTTTGATGAGTAACTTCTGTGTGAAAATCCTAGAAAAACTCTGGGTACTCTCCAGAAAATTATACATCCACAGCGTTTCATTCATTTTGAGCCAATCCCATGAAAACTTATGTCCTATAGGTTAAGAGGGCTTCTGCAAACACTGTATTTAGTTCAAACCCTTCAGACCTCTAGGAGATAAACAAATGCAACAGAAGTAACTCATTCTTTATCTAAAGTACTGAGATACCTGGTTTTACCAGAATGTAACCAAATCACTATAATATTAACCAACCAAAAAAAGGCCTCTGGGCAGCCAGAAACAGTTATCAGAAAGACTTATATACCTGTCTGAGAATCTGTTTCTCAACTTAATCACATACACATCTTAAGTCTGGATATGCAAGAAGCAACATGGCTAAATTGTTAAAAACAGGCTAACTGTAGGTCTGATGTCAAATTCTAATGACAGCACGTTTTACGTAAAACAACAACAACAACAACAACAAAAAACTTTGGGGGTGGGCACAGTGGCTTATGCCTGTAATTCCAGCACTTTGGGAGGCTGAGGCAGACAGGTCACCTGAGAGATCATGAGTTCAAAATCAACCTGGCCAACATGGTGAAACCCTATCTCTACTAAAAATAAAACATTAGCCTGGCGTGGTGCCAGGCACCTGTAGTCCCAGCGACTCGGGAGTCTGAGGGATGAGAATCTCTTGAACCCGGGAGGTAGAGATTGCGCCACTGCATTCCAGCCTGGGCAACAGAGCAAGACTCCATCTCAAAAAAATAAAAAAATAAAACCACAAACCCTTGGGCAAGTGGTTTAATATCTCTGTCTCAGTTTGTCTGTAAAATTGGTATAGTAGTATTTAGGCCTCAGTGAACTATTTTGAAAATTAAATTGATGGCCAGGCGCAGTGGCTCACGCCTGTAATCCTAGCATTTTGGGAGGCCAGGGTGAGTGGATCGCCTGACGTCACGAGTTCTAGTCCAGTCTGACCAACATGGTGAAACCCCGTCTCTACTAAAAATACAAAACTTAGCCAGGTGTGGTGGCACATGCCTGTAATCCCAGCTGCTTCAGAGGCTGAGGCAGGAGAATCGCTCGAACCCGGGAGGTGGAGGTTTCAGTGAGCCAAGATGGCGCCACTGTACTCCAGCCTGGGCAATAAAAGCAAGACTCCGTCTCAAAAAAAAAAAACAACAAAAATAAATAAGTTGACAACAAAACATCTAAAGCACTTCAGCACAGTGCTTGGTATGTAGTTAGTGTTCAATAAGTGCTATTAGCTGCTATTACTACTATCGTTTTTCTATTATTTTGTTTCTAAGCCAAACAAATTGGACGAGAGGAAAAACAAAATAATTCTCGTACAAAAAGGCACCAATCTGATAATTAAAATGATGACAGCAAAGTTGCAAAGTTTTAATTATGCTTAGTATTACATATCATAATGTATAAACATATGTATTCCCAATGGTTAATACTTGTTTTTGCCCAAGATTAATAATTGTCTAAAAAACTCAGTTATACAATTTGAGTTTTACTTATATTATCTCTGCAAACTAACATACATTTAAAACATGTTTACAATAAAAATAATAAAAATGCAAAATGTGAAATGTTGGAAGTAAAAAGGCCTGAATCTAGAGATGCACTTTGTGAAGCTGATTCCATACTTTTAATATGTATCTAGAAATGTACTGTTTTAAAATAGCAGATTGAAATTATACTTACTCTTTTACAATCATGTTCATATAAAAAAAAGCTTTTGATGTCAGGACATAAAGTTCCATTTCATTGTTTTAAACTCTTGCATTCCATGGTATGAATATATATATATTTTTATAGTCTTGCTCTGTCACCCGGGCTAAAGTGCAGTTGTGCGATCTCAGTTCTCCAGGGTGCAAGTGATTCTTGTGCCTCAGTCACCCAAGTAGCTTGGACTACATGCACGCACCAACATGCCTGGCTAACTTTTGTATTTTTAGTAGACATGGGGTTTCACCGTGTCTTTCACCAGGCTGGCCTTGAACTCCTGGCCTCAAGTGATCTGCCTGCCTCAGCCTCCCAAAGTGTTGGGGTTACAGGAATGAGCCACCATGCCCAGCTTCATCATATACTTTAATTCCTGAGTTTCTGGTGGGACATTTGGGTTGTTTTTGCAGGGTATTTACGTAAGAAATTTAAAAAGTAAATACCAGCAAAGAAAACAGGAGAAGAGAAAACAGCAGTTTAGAGTTGCCCAAGCATTTCTGGAAAAGAGAAATCAGAGGCAAGGCAACTCATACAACAAGAAGAAGCCAAGAACTAAGTATTTGCAGAGGGATACAGAAACGAGAAACTGGCGTGTCTTAAGAGAACCCCAGAAAGAAGTTAGGCAGTAAAGGCACCAAAATACTGGGGAAAGCAGGGAAGACAGTTAAATTATAGTAAAACAGACAACTGGGTCATTGATTCTACACCTCTGACAGCCAGATTTCTGTCCCTCCACCATTACCAACTATAGGGAATTCTACAGAGAAAATGACTCTATAAAGAATAAACTCTATAGAGAATGTAATGAACTTTACAGAGCGAAGGACCATATATTTCATGATTTTAGGCAAAGAAAAGGGCATGGGTAAGGCCAGGCTGAAAATGAAAGAATACATTTAAATTTTGTATACTGAGCAGACATGCTACCCTACAATAAGCTTTGCTATGTAGGCTCTCAGAACACTAACAACCACGCTTATACTTACAAGGTGTAAGACACTAGCTTTGTCTGTAAAAATTAGATGGTTTCACAGAAGGGGTATGGGGGGAACTACAAACAACTAACACCTCCCCAAAAAAGCAGGGCACTACTAAGTCCATACCATAAAGTCAACTTTTTAAAGTGTGTAATTTTCACACACCATAAACTCACCCTTTTAGAGCATATAATTTAGTGGCTTTAGTATATTCACAAGTCATGTAATCACTCACCACTAATTCCAGAACATTTCCATCATTTCACCCACCAAAAAAGTCCCCCAAAACAGTCCTCATTCCCCCACCACACCCCCCACCACCCAGCTCCTGGCAACCACTAACTTACCTTGTTTCCGTGGATTTGCTTATTCTGGACAGTTCATATAAATGGAATCATATAATATGTGGTTTTTTGGTGACTGGTTTACTTCAATTACCACAATGTTTTCAAAGTTAATCTATGCTTAGCATATCAGGACTTTATTCCTTTTTATGGCCAAATAATATCCACTGTATGAATATGCCACATTTTGTGTATCCATTCATCATAAGCTGAGAGACATTTGCGTTATTCCCACTTTTTGGCTATTATGAACAACGCTGCTACTAACATTCATACACAAGTTTTACAGTGGACACGTTTTTAGTTTTCTTAAATATATACCTAGGAAATGAGGTAGTTGGGTCATATGGTAACTCTGGGTCATACGGTACTCTGACTTTTTAGGGAACCTCCTGACTATACTCCAAAGCTGCTATACCATTATATTTTTATTTATTTATTTATTTATTTACTTATTTATTTTTTGAGACATGGTCTCATTCTGTTGCCCACGCTGGAGTGCAGTGATGTGATCTCAGCTCATTGCAACCTCTGCGTGCTGGGCTCAAGTGATCCTCCCAACTCAGCCTCCCGAGGGACCACAGTCATGTGCCACCATGTCCAGCTAATTTTTGTAGAGACGGGGTTTTGCCATGTTGCCCAGGCTGGTCTCGAGCTCCTGGGCTCACGCGATGCTCCTGCCTCGGATCTCCGAAAGTGCTGGGATTACAGGCATGAGACTCTGCACCTGGCCTGTTGTGCTATTTTATATTTTCACTAGCAACGGATGTCACAGTTTACATTCTTGCTAACACTTGTTTTTGTGCATCTTTTTTATTATAGCTATCCTAGAGGATGTGAAATGCTATCATATTGTAATTTTGATTTGCATTTCCCTTACTAATGATGTTAAACATCTTTCCACATGCTTACATGGGCCACTTGTGTATCTTCTTTGCAGAAATGTCTATTAAAATCCTTTGCTCATTTTAAAACTGGGTTGTCATGCTGAGGTGTAAGAGTTCTTTATATATTCTGGATACCAGTTACTTATCAGATATATCATTTACAAATATTTCTTCCCATTTTGTGGATTGTCTTTTCAATTTATGGTAGTATCCTTTGGAGTACAACATTTTTAAATTTTGATGGAGTCCAATTTATTATTTTTCTTTTGTCACTTGTGGTATTTGTGTCATATTCTACGAAATCATCGCCTAAATCCAAGGTCATAGATATTTATGCTTTTTTTTAAAAAAGAGCTTTAGACTTACAACTTTTACATTTGGATCTTTTCATCCATTGTGAGAGTTTTGTATATGATGTGAGATAGGCCTCTAACTTCATTCTTCTGCATGTGGATATACAGTTGTAACATTTATTGAAAAGGGTATTCTGGCCAGGCGCAGTGGCTCACACCTGTAATCCCAGCACTCTGGGAGGCCGAGGCAGGCAGATCACGAGGTCAGGAGATCAAGACCATCCTGGCTAACACAGTGAAACCCCATCTCTACTAAAAATACAAAAAATTAGCCAAGTGTGGCGGGCGCCTGTAGTCCCAGCTACTCGGGAGGTTGAGGTAGGAGAATGGCATGAACTGCGAGGCGGAGCTTGCAGTGAGCCAAGATTTCGCCACTGCACTCCAGCCTGGGCAACAGAGTGAGACTCCGTCTCAAAAAAAAAAAAAGCTCACTCTGCGCTTCACCATGGCTTTCATTGCCAAGTCCTTCTATGACCTCAGTGCCATCAGCCTGGATGGGGAGAAGGTAGATTTCAATATGTTCCGGGGCAGGGCCGTGCTGATTGAGAATGTGGCTTCGCTCTGAGGCACAACCACTCGGGACTTCACCCAGCTCAACGAGCTGCAGTGCCGCTTTCCCAGGCGCCTGGTGGTCCTTGGCTTCCCTTGCAACCAATTTGGACCTCAGGAGAACTGTCAGAGTGAGGAGATCCTGAACAGTCTCAAGTATGTCCGTCCTGGGGGTGGATACCAGCCCACCTTCACCCTTGTCCAAAAATGTGAGGTGAATGGGCAGAATGAGCATCCTGTCTTCGCCTACCTGAAGGACAAGCTCCCCTACCCTCATGATGACCCATTTTCCCTCATGACCGATCCCAAGCTCATCATTTGGAGTCCCGTGCGCCGTTCAGATGTGGCCTGGAACTTTGAGAAGTTCCTCATAGTGCCGGAGGGAGAGCCCTTCCGACGCTACAGCCGCACCTTCCCAACCATCAACATTGAGCCTGACATCAAGCGCCTCCTTTAAGTTGCCATATAGACATGAGCTTCTCAGCACACAGATCTACTCCATCCAGTCCTGAGGAGCCTCAGGATGTAGCATGCCCCCCGGAGACACTGCTGGACCTCAGCATTCCCTTGATATCAGTCCCCTTCACTGCAGAGCCTTGTCTTTCCCCTCTGCCTGTTTCCTTTTCCTCTCCCAACCCTCTGGTTGGTGATTCAACTTGGGCTCTAAGACTTGGGTAAGCTCTGGGCCTTCACAGAATGATGGCACCTTCCTAAACCCTCATGGGTGGTGTCTGAGAGGCGTGAAGGGCCTGAAGCCACCCTGCTAGAAGAAACCAATAAACGGCATGTGTGGAAAAAAAAAAAAAAAGAAAGAAAGAAAGAAAAGAGTACTCTTTCCTCCATCAAATTGTCTTGGCACTCTTATTAAAATCTGCCTTTTTTTTTTTTTTCATGAAAGGAAATCCTAAGATTACCACTTGAGTAGTTTCCAATGTGAATGAAAGGATCAAAATAAATGACAACAATAACCTATGAAAAAGCACTTTGGGAGGCCGAGGTCGGTGAATCACTTGAGGCCAGGAATTCCTGATGAGCCTGGCCAACATGGTGAAACTCCATCTCTACTGAAAATACAAAAATTAGCCATGCATGGTGTCACACACCTATAATCCTACATTATAATAAATGCACATTCTATACAGAAATACACATGTATATGAAACGATGTATGTAAGTGGTCACACATTGCAGCAATGATTATAACTACAAAAAGCTGGAAACAACTTGAATGCCCATCGATAGGGGCTAATTATAAATTAAGGCATATCCATACTTTTGAGTTCTATGCAGGAAATCTCTAATGTCCTGATATGCAGAATTCACCAAGATAAATTTGCTACATAAAAAAGTAAGATAACAGGTTTCTCTACTGTGAGTCTGTGACAAGTGTTTATTTTAGTATCCACAAATGGCTTCTCATTCTGATTTTATATTTTTCCTCATAGAAAACATGCAAGTTTTACAGTTATACAACTAAAGAAGTATTTTGTGTCTTTATGGCATTTATATCATAAAAACAAATGTTTTGTTTAAATTCATTACTAGCTAACGTCTAGCCAGCCTTCAACTATAGCAATTAACACTGTTAGTGAAACTGGCTAAACCAAAGGGCAACTGGTGATAAAGAATCTGCCACCCCTTAGGAACGTGGGCACACTTTGTTAAGAAGGCTGAGAGCAAATTAAAGTGGTACTTAACTTCTGTCAACTCCTATCTTGCTTAATTTCAAAATTCTGTGTCTACAGTGATTGAGCAACTGTTTTCCAAGAACACTGTTTTTATCCCCGTCTCTAAAAAGGATGTATAACAGATGTATTCTCTAATCTGCTGTTAGTGTCAAGAAGAGTGAAAAAGGTGTTGGTGTTTGCATTTAATTTTGCTCATTCATAAGTAAATTATCTGGAAGGATAATAAAAACTCAGGGAAATATCACAGAAAATATAATAGGAAAACAAAATGAACAGCATATAAAAGTAGGATAGAAAAGGTATGCAGTATTGACATATTATTAAAAATAAAAGACACAGCTAAAAGACTTCAAAGGGGTCTTTGTGGAGGGAACAGAGGGACTGATTTTTTTCTAATATAAACTTGCCTTTTGGTAATATTTGACTTTTGAAAGTAAGTGCATGTATTGCTTCGATTTAAAAAAAAAAAAAAAAGAAAAGCTAACATACATTGAGAAGGTGTCAAGCAGTGTTCTCAGCATTTATACATTTGTTAAATAATTTAATCTTCCCAACAAGCTTATAAAGTAGCTACTATTTTATCCCTTTTTAAAACAAGAAAGTCAGCCAGGCATGCTGGCTAACGCCTGTTAATCCTAACACTTTGGGAGGCTGAGCAGGACTGCTTGAGCCCAGCAGTCTGAGACCAGCCTGGGCAACATGGCGAAAACCCATCTCTACCAAAAATACAAAAATTAGCCAGGCATAGTGGCATGCACCTGCATCCCCAGCTACTCGGGAGGCTGAGATGCGAGGATCAGTTGAGCCCAGGAGGTAGGGGAGGCAGTGAGCTGTGATCGCACCACTGCACTCCAGGCTGGGTGACAGAGTGAGACTCTGTCGCAACAACAACAACCGGGAATCAGGAAGGCAGGCAGCTTAAGGCCCAGAGAGATTAAATAACTTATTCAAGGTGATACAGCTAGAAAGAGGCAGAGTCAATATTTGAACCCAAACAATACAACTCTATGGCAAATACTCTTTTTTGAGACAGGGTCTCACTCTCTTGCTCAGGCTGGAGTGCAGTGGCAAGATCATGGCTCACTGAAGTCTCCACCTCTCAGGCTCAACCGACTCTCCTGCCTAAGACTCTTGAGTAGCTGGAACCACAGGTGTGTGCCACCACACCCAGCTAATATTTTAATACTTTTTGTAGAGATGGCGTCTCACCTTGTTGCCCAGACTGGTCTTGGACTCCTGGGCTCAAGCGATCCTCCTGCCTTGGCCTCCCACAGTGCTAGGATTACAGGTGTAAGCCACTGTGCCCAGCCCAAACATTCTTAATGTAGTGTCACAATATCACTCTAAATTGTCCTACCATAAAGTTGAAAATTAATTTAAAAATTTTCCAGTTAAAAAACATAAAATATATTTCAAATACAGAATACCATGAACATGCTATTGTCAAAAGCCTATCTCACTATACTACTGAATGAAAATTCTCCATTTTTGTAAAATAAACTTAGACTTATATTTTGTGTTCCAAACAAGATGCATTCCTTCAGTTAGGTGTGCACTACCATGGTGTTTCTGCTTGTCTTTCTATCTTTATACAATAGTTGTCCCATATTTCTGCCTTTTTATTTTAAGCCACTCCTTTTTGGGGAAAAAGGATGATTTCATATAACATATGAACAAGAAAAATGTTTCATATAAAATTTAAACTTGTTTATAAAAAAAGGTAACCAAGGGAAATACATTTGTTATAAGAACAACAGAAAGTCTAATATCCTTAACTAAAGATTCATCAACAATAATATAATTCAATTTGCAGAGAAGAGCAGATTCAAAAGGCTAATATTTAGCCTTACTACTAATAAAGTATACACAACTGGAAATGAGATATTATATACTGTCTCCCCTACCTACCTGGCAAATACTAAAAATAATTATAGCACTGGCAAAGCTGCAATTGGCCAGGCACACTCACACACAGTTTATAGTAACATAAACTGGCACAGACTTTCTGAAGATGAATGTGACCGTATGTATGAAGATATTCTACTACTCACCTATCCAAGAAAATAATTTAAAATGCAGTAACACTAAGTAGTCAGTGAAATATTAGAATCAACTTAAGTGCTCCAAAATAGAATGGGGGACAAGGAGGAAGGATGCTTACATTTATTATCATAAGCCTAAATAAAATGAAATTCTCCTTGGGAGGCCGAGGTGGGTGGATCATGAGGTCAAGAGATCGAGACCATCCTGGCCAACATGGTGAAACCCTGTCTCTACTAAAAATACAAAAATTAGCTGGGTGTGGTGG
>NW_012117844.1:657192-657899 GCF_000951035.1 Colobus angolensis palliatus | reverse complement strand
AACCTCTTCTCTATTAAAAATACAAAAATTAGCCGGGGGTGGTGGCACACACCTATAATCCCAGCTGCTCTGGTGGCTGAGACAGGAGAATCGCTTGAACCTTGGAGGCAGAGGTTGCAGCAAGCTGAGATTGTGCCACTGAACACCAGCCTGGGCGACAGAGTGAGACTCCATCTCAAAAAAAAGATACCTGAAAATGTGGAAGCAACTTTGGAACCGGGTAATAGGCAGAGGTTGGAACAATTTGGAGGTCTTAGAAAAAGACAAGAAGATATGGGAAAGTCTGGAACTTCCAAAAGACTTGTTGACTGGTTTTGACCAAAATGCTGACAGTGATATGGACAATGAAGTCTAGGCTGAGGAGGTCTCAGATGGAGGTAAAGAACTTATCTGGAACTGGAGTAAAGGTCATAGTTGCTATGCTTTAGCAAAGAGACTAGCAGCATTTTGCCCCTGCCCTAGAGATCTGTGGAACTTGAACTTGAGAGAGACGATTTAGGGTATCTGGTGGAAAAATCTCTAAGCAGCAAAGCATTCAAGTGGTGGCCTCGGCTGGGCACGGCACGGTGGCTCATGCCTGTAATCCCAGCACTCTGGGAGGCTGAGGCGGGTGGATTACTTGAGGTCAGGAGTTCAAGACCAGCTTGGCCAACATGGTGAAACCCTGTCTCTACTAAAAATACAAAAATTAGCTGGTGGTCATGGTG
>NW_012117844.1:632067-656654 GCF_000951035.1 Colobus angolensis palliatus | reverse complement strand
TAAAAGTGTATGCTCATATGCATGAAGAAAGAGATAGCCTGAAATTAGAATTTATATTTAAAAGGGAGCAGAGCATAAAGTTTGGAAAACTTGTAGCCTGACCATGCAGTGGAAAAGAAAAACCCATTTTCTGGGGAGAAATTCAAGCTGGGCTGCAAAAATCTGAATAAGTAACAAGGAGCCAAATGTTAATTCACAGGCCCAGAGGCCTAGGAGGGAAAAATGGTTTTGTGAACTGGGCCCAGGGACCTACTGCTCTGTGCAGTCTTGGGACACTCTGCATCCCAGGTGCTGCAGCTCCAGTCATGGCTAAAAGGAGCCAAGGTACAGCTTGGGCCATGGCTTTAGAGGGTGCAAGCCCCAAGTCTTGGTGGCTTCCATGTGATGCTGGGCCTGTGGCTGTGCAGAAGGCAAGAACTGAGGTTTGGTAACCTCTGATTCTCAAACCATCTAGATTTCAGAAGACATATAGAAATGCCTGGATGTCTAGGCAGAAATCTGCTGCAGGGGCAGAGCTCTTATGAAGAACCTACTAGGGCAGTGCAGAAGGGAAATGTGAGGTTGCAGCCCCCACACAGAGTCCCCACTGGGATACTGCCTAGTGCAGTCATGAGAAGAGGGCCATCATCCTCCAGACTCCAGAACAGTAGATCCACCAACAGCTTGCACCATGTACCTGGAAAAGCCACAGGCACTCAACTGTAGCCCATGAATGCAGCTATGGAGGCTGTATCCAGCAGAGCCATAGGGGCAGAGCCAGCCGGGGCCTTGGGAGCCTACCTGTTGTATCAGCATGCCCTGGTGTTAGACACGGAGTCAAAGGACACGATTTTGGAGCTTTAAGATTCAAAGACTGCCCTGCTGGGTGGGCTTCGGACTTGCCCAGGGCCTATAGCGCCTTTGATTTGGCCAATTTCTCCCATTTGGAATGGGAGCATTTACCCAATGTCTGTACCCTCATTGTATCTTGGAGGTAACTAATTTTTTTCTTCTTTTATAGGCTCATAGGCAGAAGGGATTTACCTTGTCTCATATGAGACTTTGTGCTTGGACTTTTGAGTTAATGCTGGAATGAGTTATGACTTTGGGGGACTGTTGGGAAGGCGTGATTGGTTTTGAAATGTAAAAAGGACATGAGATTAGGAAGGGGCCAAGGTGGAATGATAAGGTTTGGCTCTTGTCCCCACCCAAATCTCATTGTGAATTGTAATTGTGTTGGAGATGATTGAATCATGGAGGCAGAATACCCCCTTGCTATTTTTGTGATAGTGAGTTCTCATGATATCTAGTTGTTTAAAAGTGTGTGGCACATCGGTCGGGCTTGGTGGCTCACGCTTGTAATCCCAGCACTTTGGGAGGCCAAGGCAGGTGAATCATCTTGAGGCCAGGAGTTCGAGACCAGCCTGGCCAACATGGTGAAACCCCATCTCTATTGAAAATGTAAAAATTAGCTGGGTGTGGTGGTGCATGCCTGTAATCCCAACTACTTGGGAGGCAGGAGAATCGCTTGAACCCAGGAGGCAGAGGTTGCAGTGAGCTGAGATCACGGCACTGCACTTCAGCCTGGGCAACAAGAGTGAGACTACATCTCAAAAAGCAAGCAAACAAACAAACAAACAAACAAAAGTGTGTGGCACCTCCTCCTTCACACTCTCTGTCTCCCGCTCCACCATGGTTAAGATATGCTTGCTTTCCTTGCGCCTTCAACCATGACTGTAAGTTTCCCGAAGCCTTTCAGCCATGTTTCCTGTTAAGCCTAAGGAATCGTGAGTCGATCAAACCTCTTTTCTTCATAAACTACCCAGTCTTAGGTAGTTCTTTATAACAGTATTAAATGAACTAATACAAGTGATAAGTCTTTATCAGCTAGAATCTTAGAAATCTCAGTACTAGGAAGGACCTTACGGATCATAACAAAATTCGCCATCCTATGCTAGAACTCTACATTGTGGTATCCAGCATATCCATCTAAAATCTCATGAGCTGTCTGACTCTTCCTTTTATTGTCTCCCTGTAGCTTCCACTCACTGATTCTACACTTCTTTACTCATTGTAAAAACCTAGTAATCTCTCTCACAAGTCAATATTCCAAATGCCTAATGACAATGATCAAGTCTGTAAGTCCTAAATATTCCAGGTTCCTTTTTCTGTTTGTTTTATGACATAGGTGTCCAATCCCTTTTAACATCTGGTTACTATTTTTATATATGATTCTTAACAGCGTCTCACTCAACACTGGATACAGAACTTCAAATATGGCTGTATTGCCTCTTTTGACTGTAGTCAGGGCAGTACCTATGAGTAAAGGCAGAAGAATTTGTCTAGCAAAGGTATCCATTCCCTAGGACATTTTAATAGGCTTTTTGCTCCACCACGCTGAGGCAAAAAAAACTTATCAAATTAATGAGTTGAAAATGAGTAGGAGCAATAGTTTCAAAGAAAATGTAATAAATTCTCTGAGAATTGCCTTCAGAAAATGTCACATTTAAAATCACTAACTTACATAATAAATCCAAGAAAGGCTTTTATCTTCTAAGACATACATTTTTTTGTTTTTGTTTTTGAGATAGGGTGTTTCTCTGTTACCAGGCTAGAGTGCAGCGGCAGCTCATGGCTCACTGCAGCTTTAACCTCCTGGGCTCAAGTGATCCTCCAGCCTCAGCCTTCCTAATAGCTGGGACTCCAGGTAAGTGCCACTGTGCCCATCTAATTTTTGTGTTTTTTTGTAGAGACAGGGTTTTACCATGCTACCCAGGGTCGTCTGGAGCTCCTGGGCTCAAATGATCCACCTGCCTCAGCCTCCCAAAGTGCTGGGATTACAGACGTGAGCCACCATGCCCAGCAAGGTATAAATTTTAATTAAATATTTAAATGACATACACAGGGCAGTATTCCAAAAAATGGTAATTCCTCAGGCCACAGAAATAAAATGACTAGTTCTTTTGAAAGATATAGTACTAGCAAGATCTTCGTTTTTTTTTTTTTTTTTTTTTGAGACGGAGTCTCGCTCTGTCGCCCAGGCTGGAGTGCAGTGGCCAGATCTCAGCTCACTGCAAGCTCCGCCTCCTGGGTTTACGCCATTCTCCTGCCTCAGCCTCCCGAGTAGCTGGGACTACAGGCGCCCGCCACCTCGCCCGGCTAGTTTTTTGTATTTTTTAGTAGAGACGGGGTTTCACCGTGTTCGCCAGGATGGTCTCGATCTCCTGACCTCGTGATCCACCCGTCTCGGCCTCCCAAAGTGCTGGGATTACAGGCTTGAGCCACCGCGCCCGGCCCAAGATCTTCGTTTTATAAAACAAGTTAAGCACATCTGAAAGCCAGGGGAAGTTTTACTTTTTCACTTCTCTTGATAATATATCTTTATGCAACTTTTGTAATTTTAAAATTTCAAAGAGCAAAGTTACTTGTTTCAGTTCAGTTTATCAGCTGTAAAAGACACAGGCAAAGTACTCTAGAAGGTTTCTATGAAGCTATATGGTCTCTGTTATTACTGAGAATTTCAGTATAGAAATAAAGCCAAGATTATTCACAGAAAGAAAAGTGTAAGTAGATAACTCAATTTCTAACTAGCAAATTAATAGCATTACAAAATGGCAAGTTTGAAGAGAAATATTTTAAACATGAAAAGAATTCCCAGACAGATTGGGAAAAAGTACATAATTTTAAAAGAACACAATTTGGTATAAAATTCTTGTCTTTCTTGCTTTATAAACTACAAACAAACCTTCACAAGCAACAAAGTAATTTCTGCACTAAATAAGAGGGTACACTGTGCAAAAATTCAGAATTTGAATACCTTTTTTAGTCTCCATAAACTTATCATAATTATCTGGAAAATCATCTTCTGTTTTAGATTTTTCCACTGATGCCACAATCACTTTTCCTTCCTCTTCTTCATCTTCATTAAACCACATTTCTTCATCTTCTTCCAAGGCTTTTGCATCTCTGCGAAATCTGTTACTACGCAATATAGATGGTACACTGTAAGAAATATATCACAAATACTGAGTAGTGATTTAAAGGTCGTGATCAGATTGAATTGAAGGAAAGATATGTATAACCAAGAGGAACTGAAGTAATTTTAACTGACTATAATTTATATCAAAATAATCTCTGTAATGATAGAAGATGTAGCCAGAGAACACTCGAAAATATTTTAGAATGTTGTAAATTAAACTAAATATTCTTCTTAAGTTACAATCTTAATACAAAAATTAAACTAAATATTCTTCTTAAGTTACAATAAAATACAACTACTTAAGATAAAATAGTAATTTATCATATAAATGATATAGGGTGGGGGGGACACCTTACCCTCCTATTCAACTCTATGCTATCCAGTGATGAAAAGAAACTTCCTCAGTAAATTTCCCATGGAAAATCTGAACTACAGACAATTTTGGACACAATTTTTTAGGCTATAAAAGCAGTATACTTAAACCATACCTGTTCAGTTTCTGATTTTGTCTGTCTTTTTCTTGCTCATATTTAGTCTTCAATCCTTTGAATGTCTGAACATATTCAATCGATTCAAGTGCTTTATAAAAGTTTTCAACTATATGTGCAGTAAGAGACTTGATATCTTCCTGTATAAGCACAAAATTTACATTTAAAATATAATACAATGCTTATTAGAAGAAAAACTGTAAAATTTTGTTTTGTAGTTCTAAAGCTGATCAAAAAAGGTTTTTCAAAATCACCTTCCAAAATGTAATGTCCTAGTTTCTTTACACATGAGTCAGGACTGCACAGAAAACTTGAAAAAAAAGGAGAAGCAATTTACTGGAGCCCTTTTGTAGGACTATAAAGAACATTCGAAAAGTAAATAGATTTATTTTACATCTTCTGCTTATTTTTTGCATTTATATATATATATAGCACTTTATAATTTAAAAAGCACTTTTACATATAATTTCATTTGATCTTCACAACACTTCTTTGAGATAGGTTTTATTATCCCCATTTTAGAGAAAAACAAAATTGAGGCTCTAAGAGCGGCTGGATGGTTTGATCCAGAGCACACAGCTGGTTAGAGGGCAGATGTTAAAATTACGTTTTCAAAATACTCACGGTGATGGATATTCCAAATACCCGGACTTGATCATTACACATTCTATGCATGTTAAAATAAATATGTGTACCAAATACATCTGTACAGTATTATGTATTAATAAAAGAAAAACGTATTTTTCAACAAACAGGTGTTATTTAATGACTTCCTGTTTAACTGCTATCAAAATGGGATATGGCTGTGGTGGTTTTCTTTCTGGTACATTTGTTAAGTTTTTGAATGAGCCTAACTCCGCCACATATATTACATAGTTGCTGGCAAAGGCTCGATGACAAAGAGATCTCTCACAAGTCTTTCTCACATCAGAGGCTGGCTCTCACACATAGAAGAAGAAAAAACAACAGAGGATATATCTTACCTAAGTAATAAGAAGCACAGATTTCTCTGACTATATTATATACACAGATCTGATAAACTATCTGGAATTCTACTTGTCTATTCCTATAGTCTTCCAATAGTATAATCTTTGTGAAATAAACTACTTGATAGTAATAACTTCTAAATTCTAAACCATCACTGCAGATGCATGCATGCCCAGTAGGCTTATTTAAAAAAAAAAATTAAAGTTGTGATTCAGGACTTTATAGATAATACTACATAGTAAGAAACCCACAGGCCATTTCTTAAAAAGATACACCACAATTTGGTTGCATTATGGAATTTAAGTCTTAAAACTAGTTCTCCTGTACATCTCAATTAAAACAAACATGCAAATTAGAAATTAGAAACCTAGGCAATGGCTCTATAATATGTGAAACGAAAAAATACATTAAGTTTTGGGGCACAAGGTACACAGATCAACCACTCAAACTTATTTTCAGAAAAACAATTCCATCATGGGAATAGGGATGGGGCTGTAAACCCTACAATTTGCTTTATCTGTATCTCACCAAAATGTTAAAGGAGAAAAATATAAAGTAAATAAAACAGAAAGCTTTGATTTATTGTAGCAGTACAATGGGAACTAGTGAGCTAGTTAACCATGTTTCTTCTTTTACAAGGTTAAAGACTTCTACCCTCTTTATCCTTTTAAAAATCATATACTTGGCAATTGACCATTTTTAGAAAAACAATCCAGTCAGCCAAATAATCTTCATATGAGAACAGCATGTTATCAGCAGATATCTGATTTGTAAGAAATAAAACTAGAGAATGAATTTCTAGCTTCGACTTTCTTTTTTCAAATTATTTCCAGCCAGGTGCAGTGGCTCACACCTGTAATCCAACACTTTGGGAGGCTGAGGTGGGAGGACTGGTTGAGCCTACGAGTTTGAGACCAGCCTGGGCAACACAGGGAGACCCCATCCCTTAAAAAATTTAAAAATTAGCCAGCCATTTTAGTGAATGCCTGTATTTCCAACTACTCAGAAGGCTGACGTGGAAGGATCTGCTTGAGCCCAGGAGGTCGAGGCTGCAGTGAACTCTGATTGCATTATTACACTCGAGCTTGGGCGACAGACAGCATGAGACCTTGTCTCAAACAACACAAAACAAAAAATAAAACCCAAATTCTTTCCAACCATGTGGCCATTTCCTCAGTAGAATGATTTCAGCATGTTTAAGTACAGGCGAAGTAAATTTGTTGTAGTGGTTCTACAGTTATCTGTTGCACTCCTGTTATTCACATAGATTGCCCTCCAGACTGTTTATGACAAATCTTCTGTTGCCTAAAACTAAGCTGGGACAAAGCTTCAAGTTCTGACTGGTCCTGATTGTGCTACTATCCAAATGGATGTTCTTGAATAGGTCACTTAATAACTTTGGGTGTCTTAATTCCCTGATCTATAAAATACGGTAATTGGAGTAGTCCATCTAACTTCCTGTTCTAACTTAAAATTCTAGGATTCCATTCTACCTTTTATGCACCTTGTATAACGTCTACCAAATGAATTTTTTTTTGAGACAAGAGTCTTGCTCTGTCACCCAGGCTGGAAGGAAGTGATGTAATCTTGGCTCACTGCAACCCCACCTCCTGGGTTCAAGTGATTCTTGTGCCTCAGCTTCCCAAGTGGCTGGGACTACAGCTGTGTGCCATCACACCCAGCTCATTTTTGTATTTTTAGTAGAGACAGGGTTTCATCATGTTGGCCAGGCTGGTTACGAACTCCTGACCTTAAGTGATCTGCCCGCCCAGGCCTCCCAAAATGCTGGGATTACAGATGTGAGCCATCACATCCAACACCAAATGAATTATTTTTCCATCCTTATTCTTTTTAAATCACTACCTTTACGATAAAAATATCACCGTCTCCTAAAAGATCACATGACTAAGGCATGATTGACTGAAATGTCCACATACACCAAATGAGATCATAAAACATTTGGCCAATAAAAATGGAACTGAGAAAATCAAGTAAATAGGGGCTGAAAGACTATGCTGAATTTCACTTTTATATTTCACAATTAAAAATATTAGCGTTAAAAAATATTAGCGTCAAAAATAAAAACCACTAAACTATAACCATGTGGCAAATAAGAATTAAAAAGCTACTGATTTTTTAAATTTCAGTTCATTAGAAATAGATTCTAAGACACATGGAATATATAATTTCAGGGGTGAAAAGGGAATGAAGTCACTTTGCTTACATATAATTCTTTTACTTTTACATAAAAAATTATTTATATACATAAAATTACATATAATAACAGTTGTTTTATATAAACTTACCACTCTTATAAATTCAAACAACTCAATAACAGCTGAATTCAATAGATTGTACCGAGTTCCATTATCCAGAAGTGCATTTATAACTGGCTCAAAAAGATTTCCCTTGGTGATGTAACGATTATAAAATTCATCTTTAAGTCCAATTATCCGCCTCATAAAGCGAAGAGCACCTAATAAAACATAATATAGGGAATAAGTTAATGATCTAGGTGTTTTCCCACCATAAAACAATGTATATGCTCTTCTAAAATGAAAAGTAAAACTGTGCATAAAGTAAAAAGTAAACTCCTTTGAAATGAAAAGTAAAACTGTTCAGTAAAACCGGACTTTGAGGAAAACAGAGCTGCAGAGGACCGCTCAAAACCTGTACAACTCTGTAGCCAGAACTAACAACAACAACAACAACAACAACAACAAACAGTAATTGGAATCTAGGAGATAAACTACCCAGGCAGGTAGCTCTATGACAGAGATTAAAAAATATGCAAAATGCTAGCAGTATTTAGAGCAGTGCTGGTGGATGCTGAGACAATGCAGTGAAGGCAGCTCAGAATCAGTTGGGGGCACTGTCATTAAGGTGGGCACAGGAGTGGGCAACCTGCCATGAGCTAAGATTGCCTTGCCTCTCTGAGGGAGGGTGATTTAGAGGCAAAAGCTTGTTTTTAATTTTCTGAAAATACAGCTAAAGAGGCTCCTGATGCCAGATGCCAATCACATAACAGGAGATCTAAAGGTTTTTTACTTCTTTGATGAAGGCTATTTCCACTCACACTATTCTACTTTTCTTTGCCTTGAAAAAAGATTTGTGCCAAGGCGGGCGGATCACGAGGTCAGGAGATTGAGACAAGCCTGGCCAACATGGTGAAACCCCGTCTATGAGACTCTGTCTCAAAACACAAACAAACAAACAAACATTTGTGAACCAATCCTATCTCCATATTATAATGACATCATTCTCTTATGTACCAATTGCTTACAAGCTATTTTACCTGGCTAAACATGCACTGTGGCAGATCAGATTGTATTTGTTAAAAGAAAAACAGAGTAATGAATAAGAAGTACAACTTCACTTCACATTTTAGGATACTGAAAAGAAATCTCATTTTTAACTCGTGAGTAGCTAAATAAAGCTTACTAAATTTAGCAATATTACTGCTAAAAATTTTATGGAAGAGGAAGGACTGTAATTCCAATCCTTTAGTTTTATATTTGCTGATCCTTTAACTTGTATCCTTTCCCCTAAGTAGTTTAATTTATTCTACAGATACCACTAGGCATCTATCTTCAAAACACAAGGGTTCTGATTTTATAAGTCATTTTCTCATTCCAACCCTCTATTCATAGATGAAACTCATTAAATAAAGAAGTGTGCCTGTCACAAGAGGTTCTAAACATTATCTGAGAATAAAACAGAAATAGGCCACATAAGGTATAAATGTTAAACTGTAACACCAAACAAGTATGGGGAGAAATGTTAGACTTGCAATCTCCCCTCTTTTTGTGGCAGGATAAGAAATGGTTTACTTAAGATGCAACAGACTGAAGCACTGGCAAGTGTGTGAGCAAAGAGGCAGACTTATACACTGCTGATAAATGAACTGATATGTACACAAAACTATAGTTACAACAGCCCTGCTTATAATAATAGAAACCTTGAAATGATATAAACATTTAAATATTGGAAATTGTGGCTGGGTGCAGTGATTCACGCCTGTAATCTCAGTGCTTTGGGAAGCCCAGGAGGGTGGATCACGAGGTCAGGAGTTCAAGATCAGCCTGGCAAACATGGTGAAACTCCGTCTCTACAAAAAATACAAAAAATTAGCCAGGTGTGGTGGCAGGCGCCTGTAATCCCAGCTACTCGGGAGGCTGAGGCAGGAGAATCACTTGAACCCCGGAAGCACAAGTTGCAGTGAACCGAGACTGCACCACTATACTCCAGTCTGGGCAACAGAGCGAGACTCTGTCTCAGAAAAAAAAAAAAAAAAAAGGAAATGCACTCAATTGACATGTTCATATTAAGAGAAGTACTCTGCAGTCATCAAAAAGTACTATTTATAGAGAACCAAATAGGAAAATCTGTCTTAAGAACATCAACCATTCCAAAATTAATATAAAAATGTAATTCTAATCAAAATGAACTGGACATAATCATTTAGTTATTATGAAAGAAAAAAATGTCTAAGAACAACCAAGAAAAGTATGAAAAACAAAAGTGAAGGGGTCTTAGTAGGTATTAAACCTTACAACAGAGACACGATAATGCCTGGCATAATATAATAAACACTGGGTTTTTTTTGTTTGTTTTTTTTTTTGAGACAGAGTCTTACTCTGTTGCCCAGGCTAGAGTGCAGTAGAGCAATCTCAGCTCACTTTAACCTCCATCTCCCAGGTTCAAGCGATTCTCCTGCCTCAGCTTCCTGAGTAGCTGGGATTATAGACATACACCACTATGCCTGGCTAATTTTTGCATTTTTAGTAGAGATGGTCATGTTGCCCAGGCTGCTCTCGAACTCCTGACCTCAGGTGATCCACCCACGTTGGCCTCTCAAAGTGCTGGGATTACAGGCGTGAGCCATTGCGTCTGGCCAACGCTGGTACTTTTTCATTTGGTGAAATTAAACGACAGTCCAGAAATAAAAGTATATATATGTTAACTTATTGTATAACATTATATTTCAATTCAGAAGGAAAGGGAAAAGGTATGGTTGCCTTAATAAACGTGCTGATACTGTTGGCTATGTATCTAGGAAACACTCATTTCAAACATTCTCATTTCAAAGTATATGCAAAAACAAATTTCACATGTATTACATATATAAATGTAAAAAAGGAAATGAAGATATCAGAAGAAAGTGAGAATATCTGCATAATCTTAGGACATAGACTTTCCTAAGCAAAACAAAAAACCTAAAAGTCATAAAAGGAAAACAAAGACATTTTTGTCATCACAAGGAAATTTTAAAGTTATTTGGAAAACAATACTATAAATAAAGGCAAAGACAAAAGACAATGAAGATAGACATGTTTGTTCTCCTCAAAACATGATAAACCGTTAATATCTCTAATATACAAAAAGCTCTAAGAAAAAGATAACTGGCAATTCACAACAGATAAAAATGCAAAGTACACTAATATATGAAAAGATGCTGTCAGGGAAAATGCAAATTAGAATAACAATGAGATACCACATTTTCCATTATCAGATTGATAACATTTTAAAATTAGTAACACTGAATGCTGGGAGAATGTCAAAGTGCTTCAATTTTGGGGGAAGTAATCTGGCAGCTTTATGGTAAATTAAAACTTAAAGGGATACATTAAAAAGTATAAAACAGATAAACATTTTGTCTTACCAATCCCATTATTGAGAATCTATCCTATAGAAAGAAATAAATCAGTACTTAAAAGATTTATGTACTAGACTATTTACTACAGTGAGGTTTGGAGTGGCAAAAAAGCAAAAACAATCTTGTAATTTATTCACTGGAGAATGGCAGAAGAATCTGTGGAAGAGCCATACCATAAAATCTTACTCAGCTATCTCCAGGAATAAAATCAGTCTACACAATATTGATTAAGCTAGAGTAGTATTAGGGGGCTGAGAAATGTGTTGGTATGATCCTGTTTTGTAAATATAAAAAACACAAAAAAATCCTCTATACATGTGTGGATATGTTTATTATCTAAATTGGTATGGGTATTAAAAAAAGAAATAACACAGATAGTTAACACTGGCTATTTTAAGTCCATAAAAATAAAGATTAGGGAGATTAACATTTTCTCTTTACATTAAATTAAATGTCTATATTTAAGCTATAATTTCTATGGTCAGAATAAAACCACAAAGTCCTTTTCATTTGGAGGGAGGATGTTTCTTTCTCTGTTTGCAGGTGAAATTATGAAACTTTTTTAGTTTATAGTCTGCCAAAAATCAACATTGATGCAAATATCAGGATAATTATAAAGAGTGACTACTAAATGACAGTTTGATGAAGTAGATGTAAAAAAAACAGTAGGACTGGTTCTGTTAGTAAAATGTTGTCACTGCACATGGTATTGTATCACAACAAAAGTTAGGCTCATTGAATCTAAATGTGAGCAGTATGTGGGTGGGAAAATCACTTCAACCTAGTCCTCTTGCCCTTTACATAAGAACAAAAGAGTAGGACTTCTCACAATCATCTCATTATAGAATATACACTGCTAATAAATAACTTCAAATGGGTAACTTCAGCTTTATCTCTATTAAAAATGTTGCTCCTTAAAACATTTTATACTTACACAAGGCCAGAAAAGTGTGCTTTGAATTCATCAAGACCAAGACTCTTCTTAGCAAGTCCTTGTTCATAATATAGTTTTTAATGTGATATGTGTGATGTTCCACACAAAATGTGAGTAACTCTAAAATTAAGGCAAGTAGCTGTGCTGTTTGATAATTATCTACAAAAGAAAGTAATCTCATGAAAATACTGAATATATCTAAATAAAGAATAAATAAAGCTTACATCCTATTTTATAAAACAAAATCTAAACTGTAATCCCTTTTTTTTTTTTTTGAGACAAGGTCTCACTCTGTCACCCAGTTTGGAGTGTGGTGGCGTGATTATGGCACATTGCAGCTTCCACCTCCCAGACTCAACTGTTCCTCCCACCTCAGCTGCCAGAGTAGCTGGAACTACAGATGTACGCCACCATGCTAGCTAATTTTTTTTTTCAATTTTTTGTAGAGATGGGGCCTCACTATGTTGTCCCGGCTGGTCTCAAACTCCTGGGCTCAAGCAATCCTCCCACCTTAGCCTCCCATAGTGCTGGGATTACAAGTGTAAGCTCCTGCGCCTGGCCCATTTCCTCCATTTTCACATCCATTAAAAAAGCTGTAGATTTTTACTTTTTCATTAGGCAGAAGCATATTATCAGTTTTACCTACTAGATAACTAAGACTCATATTTGCATAAAATATGAAATACAGAAAGAAGAGCAATAAAAATATATGAACATGATAATAATACCTTGATGGCATTGAGGAGTTCTTGGTAATGTTTCTGTAATAAATGCTATATTATTAGTATTAATAAATCTATAAAAGGGCCCACCGTTAAAAAAAATACTTAAAACTTTTTGCCTAAAGTGGCTCAATGCAAATTTCTCAAGAAAAATTATATGCTTTTAGAAAAGACATTTTAAGAAAAGGATATTTTTGGCTGTTTGAATATCAAATGGAAAAATATTACATCAAGATTTTTTTTTTTTTTTTCATACGGAGTCTTGCTCTGTCGCCCAGGCTGGAGTGCAGTGGCACGATCTTGGCTCACAGCAAGCTCCACCTCCTGGGTTCACGCCGTTCTCCTGCCTTAGCCTCCTAAGCAGCTGGGACTACAGGCGCTCACCACCACGCCCAGCTAATTTTTTTGTGTTTTTAGTAGAGACGGGGTTTCACCACGTTAGCCAGGATGGTCTCAATCTCCTGACCTCGTGATCTGCCCACCTCAGCCTCCCAAAGTGCTGGGATTACAGGCGTGAGCCACCACGTCCAGCCTAAGATTCTTAAGCATAACTTAATATAATTTCATATACAACTTTTTTTTTTTTTTTTTGAGACAGAGTCTGGCTCTGTAGCCCAGGCTGGAGTGCAATGGCGCTATCTCGGCTCACTGCAAGCTCTGCCTCTCGGGTTCACGCCATTCTCCTGCCTCAGCCTCCCGAGTAGCTGGGACTATAGGCGCCCACCACCACTCCCGGCTAACTTTTTTTTCTTTTTGTATTTTTGGTACAGACGGGGTTTCACCGTGTTAGCCAGGATGGTCTCAATCTCCTGACCTTGTGATCCGCCCGCCTTGGCCTCCCAAAGTGCTGGGATTACAGGCATGAGCCACTGAGCCCCGCCTATATACAACTTTTAAAATATCAACTCATGATATCCATAGAGAGGGACTTACTGAATAAACTTGCATTTTTTCTTTTCCTGAGGCTTTGGTTTATACATCCATGAAATGATTTTGAACTGCTTCTTGAACATCAAATTTTAATTTATGTCAAGGGCTCATATGGACAATCACGCACCCCTATTATAAGTGCTTTAGACAAGGAAATATTTTCTTGTTGTTTCAGACAAGGTATCACTATGTCATCCAGGCTGGAGGGCACTGGTGCAATTTCGGCTCACCGCAACCTCAACTTCCCAGACTCAAGTGATCCTGCCACCTCAGCCTCCCTAGTAGCTGGGACCACAGGGACATACCACCATGCCCAGTTTATTTTTTGTAGAGACAAGGTCTCACTATGTTGCCCAGGCTGGTCTCTAACTCCTGGGCTCAACCGATCCTCCCGCCTCGGCCTCCCAAAGTGCTGAGATTACAGGTGTGAGCCACCACGCTTGGCTAGACAAGGAAATATTAAGCTGTAAGGAAATTATAAAATCACAGTCTTACAGAATTTTTTAAAAAATGACATCATCTAGTACAACTATTTTATTTACTTGAGATTATATACATAAATATTTTGGGGAACTACAATGCTATGGGGAATAAATTAGCATTCTTTCTAATAACAGAATGACCATCACATATAAATACACAAAATAAAATTCTGATATTTCAAGGACTGTTTATACTTTAAACGCAAGTAAAGAGTTTCACTTGCTCCAGACCAATTTCTATAACAGCCAGTACCACAGCCAAAATCTGAACTAGTCCCTCACCATTAAAGGCAATTCCTGGCCAGGTGCGGTGGCTCATGCCTGTAATCCCAGCACTTTGGGAGGCCAAGGTGGGTGGATCGCCTGAGGTCAGGAGTTTGAGACCAGTCTGGCCAACATGGTGAAACCCCGTCTCTACTAAAAATACAAAAAATACTAGTTGGGCGTGGTGGCATGCACCTGTAATCCTAGCTACTTGGGAGGCTGAGGTGGGAGATCGCTTGAACCCAGGAGATAGAGGCTGCAGTGAGCCAAAATCATGCCACTGCACTCTAGCCTGGGTGACAGAGTGAGACTCTGTCACAAACAAACAAAAAAGCAATTCTTCTTTATTTCTCAATTCCCAAATTTTATTACAAAAGATTTTTTAACTTTGACCCTCAATGCTGTATGTGGAAATTAAATTGAAAAAACAAAAACAGGCCGGGCGCAGTGGCTCACACCTCTAATCCCAGCACTTGGGGAGGCCGAGGCAGGCAGATCACGAGGTCAGGAGATCAAGACCACCCTGGCTAACATGGTGAAACCCCATCTCTACTAAAAATACAAAAAGTTGGGAGGCTCAGGCAGAAGAATCGCTTGAACTTGGGAGGCAGAAGTTGCAGTAAGCCAAGATTGTGCCACTGCACTCCAGCCTGGGCGACAGAGTTAGACTCTATCTCAAAAAAAACCAAAAACCAAACAAACAAAACAAAACAAAAAACAATGACCTACAGTGTTAAACAAATGTCTTGTCTTCATAACTGGGACAAGAAATTACTCATATTTCTAAATAGTCCAATCTCTAAACAGCCTCCTTATTTGAAACCTGCTCCCCTTTGAGATTTGATGAGGCTGGCAGAAAAGGCATGGGACACTAGGTGTACACAGCACATGTCTTTATTAGTATCAAGCCCATACCTAGTATGCCTGTTCTAAATAGGAACAACTACTTTTTAACTCAGATTCATGAACAATAAGCATAAAGTGGTCATGAAAGTTAGTTGCAAAGTAACTGGTCTTAGTTTACTACATTTCAAAAATAAGAACTAAATCCTCGACTTTCAGACAATGCCTTCTCGTAACAACGTCAGAAAACAAGCTATACATTTTCAGGGAAAAAACAACAGAATTCTGACTAGTTTTCTATTTTTAATACTGGAGATAGTGGAATTTTTTCTTTACAATACAGACAAAAGTAAATTTGTTCTTGGATTTTGTTTTTATGCCAAAATATGCTTTTCTTAGCCTTATATAAGTGCATTACACTTAAAGTAGAAAAAAAGTTTATAATTTGCATGTATTCGTCAAGTATGAATTTATACTTACCAGGGCAAATTGTGTTGTTTTTGTTTGATCCAACTATATTATCTAATAAAAAAATTAAAAATTAAAATCAAATACTTCAGTAACAATAGCCCACCTTTCCCTAGTACTTTATAATATACAATGCATGACTTCAATCATAATCCATTTTACCCTCAAAATAACCATTAAGACTTGGTTGTTTCAGCAAAATTATAACTGTATCTGCAATCTTTTACAAAAGTGGATGTAGCTGTAGAATTATTAAAAGACAACATAGCATATATATTCTGATAAAAAGTAAGATTACAACCAGGGATAAAACTGATATATCTTCTTTTACCTTCTCCTATTCATCATTCAACAATTAGGATATTTCTCTTCATATCATGTTTGTTTTTTTATTTTTAATTTTTTAAAATAATATTTGCATTTGATCATCCATTATACATCTCATTTTTAAAAACAGAAAATACAGGAATTTTTAAAACTCCAGAATAATAAATGTGTTTATGCTTTAAATTAAAAAAACAAAAAACTCAATTAAGTAGGCCATTATAAATAAGTTCCAATTTCTAGGCATACATTCTAGAGCACATCAAGGCACATGTGCATAGGGAAACACAAGAATGTAACTGGAGCATTATTTGTAATAGCAAAAAGCTAGAAACAAATGCACATTAGAGGCAGAATGGCTCTATTACAGCATACTCATAAGAGAGGATTATGTAGGAGTTAAAAATAAATAAGAACTCTATTTCAATATGAATTAGATCAATATGAACGGGTATCAACACGAACAGATCTCAAAAATAACACTGGATAAAAAAATATGCAGAATAATATGTATGACAGACATTAAATTTATAGCAACTTTGAAAATATGAAAAACAATACCATATATACACATCATAACAACATAAGTAAACACAGGAGTGATAAACTCCAAATTCAGCATACCTTGAGAGATGGAGGAAGAGGGGGTAGAATGGGAATGGGAATGTGAAGGGGTACATACGAAACTCCAACTATATCTGTAATGTTTTAAAAAAAAATCTGAAAAAAAATATGGCAAGTTAGTTTTGATAAAGCCAACAGGGAGTATATGAGTGTCTGTTATACTATTATCTATATATTTCTGCAAGCCGGAAGTGTTTTATTAAAATGAACATAAAAAATGCATTATTTTTGTTTATACAAATGGAACCATTCTGCAAGAAAACCCTCTGTGATGTGCTTTTGTACCCATTCACCTTGATATTTTGGGGAATTATTCAGTTGATACATCAAAATTCAATTATTTTAACTGCTATATAGTATTCCATTATATGAAAAAAACATATTTTATTCATTTTCCTACCACAAACAATGCAGCAACATTCTTGTACCTGTCATGCATATGCACAAACATTCCCTAGAGTATATACTCAGAAATGGAACTGATAGTATTACACAGGGTGTGCTCATGTTTCAACTTCTTAGTTTCATAAAATTCTCCTAACTAACTTCCTTTTAAGTGACTCTTCAGGTTAACAAATATTTTCAGATAATGGCTCATGTTCTACTATGCTCCACATATTTCTGATTTCACTAATTAAGTTGTAAGCTTTTCAAAGTCCTTTGCTTACGTTAGTATGTATTATGGTCATATGGTAACATATGAGACTGATGAAATCTCTGAGATTGATGAAATCTCAGAGAACTGTAATATCTATGGTTAAGCTGAATATAGTAGAACTCAATTTAAAAATTGCCTCCAAATTAGATATATGCAACTATGATTACCTAGAGGGATATACTAAAACCATAGTAGGATTCTACACTCAGACTCCTTCAAAAATATTTTTAGATTTTTCACTCCATTTTAATAAACTGAAACAGAAATTGCAGCTGATGAATTACGGGTGCTGATTATATAAGAAAGAGAATATGGAAATGCAATTTTAAAAATACTAATGAAAAAGCCTTGCCCATATATATCAGCATATATTGGCATATGAATGTGCATTTGGAGACTAAGTTAAAATATTTATACTATTTGCTCCTACTCATTCTAGATATCAACTCTCACAAATTTGGGGACAATGCTTTCTTTTGATAAGTGTCTACATCTCAATTCCTTAGTGTGTAATACTGTTTGCCACATTTTCTTTTTTTGTTTTCCGCCAGTGGTCTACACATTCAGAGAAACTTCTGTAGTAACAAACTACAGAAATGGCCCCTGAAAGACTAGTCTTGCCACATTTTATCATTCACTTCCATAACCCTAAGAAACAAGAAAATCATAATTTTATATGGCAGTTTAGGTTTTTCAGTCGTAACTTCCCTGTCATATAAAGTCTCAAGTAAATTGCCTGTTAGTTTAATATTTATCTCATCCTTCTTTAAAAACAGAAATCATAGTAGATAAATAAGAGATCCTACCCTTTTCACATTTGTCTTCTGAAGTATTGGTCAAAAGTGGTGCTGTGAGAACATGCATACAATGGTTGTAGAAGAAATTTAGAAATTCACTTTTTTCAGTTTTCTGAAACACAGAATGTTTAAAAGAATACTGTTACTTTTGTAAATAAAAAACATCTTCAAGATTAGCAGTATATACCTTTTCCAGAACCAAAACAAAACAAAAAGAATTAGCAGTACAGATCATATATAAGCAGATACTTTAAGATACTGTGAAAAAAATCAAACACTTGGTTATATATTGTGAAAGAACCAAAAACTAACTATATTCACTTTAATCTTATTTCTGTGGAACTGAAAATTAAGTCTACTTCATATTATATACTAAGTAAAAATGAAGGCAAGATCAGATAGCATCACAAAATGTTTTTTTGAGGAAAATTATTCAAAATAATTTTTTCCAAAAGATGCCTGTGATATGAATACGAAATTCAATGAAGAACCAATCTATTGTACAACATATATAATAACAATATATTACTAACAATTTATTACACTTGCAAACTGCTAAGAAAGTAGATTTTGTGTTCTCAACACAAATAGAAAACATATAAAACACACACAAAATAAACATGTAAGTCAGAACAGCATACACCATAATCACTATTGATCCCATTTGTCTCTCTCTCTTTGCAGTGTATTGAGTTTTTCCCAAGAATGTAACAAAGAAAGAAAATTCTCTCAACTTTAAAAATAACATTCAAATGTGTGGAAAAGGCACATATGAATCTGTTTTGGAAAAATAAAAATTTTTAGAAAGAAAAAGAACCAATTAAGCCCATGTGATAGCAACTTAACTACTTAAAATTTGGAACCCCAGATTTCACCAACTCTATCCAAATTTTAAAAACCACTGAATCACGTTATCAAGCCACTAGATGAAGAGACAAAATTTAAATCAATTTTTAGCATTTTAAAATTTTGTAATTTGAAAATTTGGAATATAATGTCTATGGATTTTGCCACTATTTTTTACACAATTGGGCACACAAACTTGTAATGATTTAAAAACAATGTACATATTCTCTAAATATGAAGGAAATTTTATAAAGAAAATATCCCTCCATATTGAGAGAATGACTATTAATATTCTGGAGTATCTAATCCTTAAGTATTAAGGACTTACTCCTTAAATCTTTTTAAATGTCTTATGTAATTAAGATCATTCAGTATAAATTTTTCCTTTTTTATTGTGATAAAATCACACAACATAAAACTTGCTATGTAAAAATTTATTGGTCAGGCGCAGTGGCTCACACCTGTAATCCCAGCACTTTGGGAGGCCCAGGTGGGTGGATCATCTGAGGTCAGGGGTTCAAGACCAGCCTGACCAACATGGTGAAACCGCATCTCTACTAAAAATACAAAAATTAACCAGGTGTGGTGGCATGCATCCGTAGTCCCAGTTATTCGGGAGGCTGAGAAAGAAGAATTGTTTGAACCCGAGAGGCAGAGGTTGCAGTGAGCCAAGATTGCACCACTGCACTCCAGCCTGGCGACAGAGTGAGACTCCATCTCAAAATAATAATAATAATAATTTTATCATTTTTAAGTGTACAGTTTAGTAGTGTTAAGTATATTCACACTGTTGTGTATTAAATTTCAAGAAATTAACACATAGAGGCCAAGGGCCATAAAATGGAATTCTTAACATTTTACTAAGATTTTAATAGATTACAATTTTGTATTTTACCACAAATGAATTGCTGTAAGAATCCACTGCTACTTAAATACCAACTGGACAAATACTTAAAATATTTGTTTCTCAAAATTTTATTACAAAGCCACCTAAAACTGACTAGGTCAAAACATTTTTATCTCAGAATAATTTCTTACATTAGTTGTAGCCAGCATGTTCTCTGGATCAATTAGAGTACGAAGAAGTCCCATTAACTGAACAGCGCCTCCTAGCTCAGGATCAGTATCACAGATCATTTGTTCAATTACCACATTAATAAGAAGAATATCCTGGTGGCAAAACAAAACAAAACAAAACATATTTCCATTAGACCTAGTTTAGATCTAAGACAAAAACACCAACTGAAAGAGCAAAGTGAGAATCATATAGAGAGAAAACAAAGAATGGAATAGCTTATTTAAACTTTTATTCCTACTGCTTTTGAAGGTTCTATGAAATACTACACACTAGAGTGAAAAAAAAATCCCACTCCAGAAAAAAAAAAAAAAAAAAAGAAGAAGAAGAAGAAGAAGAAAACCCACAAAAGCAGAGCATGCTGCAACTTATAGGAAGTGGAAAACAATTCTTTAGCAGTAATTCTTATTCATTTTGAGTTTCAGTTTCAGGCATAAATTTAGAGGTTGACTAAACAAACAAGATCATGTGACCCTAAGACATAAATTATCTCAGCCTCTAACTAGTAAATCCTTCCTAGCAAAAAAAAAAAAAAAAAGAAGAAGAAAAGAAAAAACAGAAAAAATGACCAAAAATAACCCAGTACACAACTCTTCATGCAAGAAGACACTGTGTTATATAACAATCTAACATCAGATAGATTTGCTACATTAGTAACATGCTCTTGGGTTTTATTTATTTATTTATTTATTGAAACGGAGTCTCATTCTCTTGCCCAGGCTGGAGTGCAGTGGGGCAATCTGGGCTCAGTGCAACCTCACAAACGAGTCTCCTGCCTCAGCCTCTTGAGTAGCTAGGATTAAAGGTGTGAGCCACCATGCCTGACTAATTTTTGTATTTTTAGTAGAGACTGTCCTGATTCTAAGCTGGCATCTCTATTTTCTGACTGGGAAATATAAATAAAATCAGATGTTTACATTTGTTTCACTGATTCTAAAACAGATTTCTTAAAAATTTTAACCTCTTAAAATTAAGATACATTTTGTAATTGATGGCATTTGACAGTCACTATCGGCCAAGTGGTAATCATGACAAAATTACATAAAAATCTTTTACTGACACTGTCTTGTAAGATCAAGGAAATATTAACATCTGCGTATCTTAGGTTTGATGGATACAGTAAATAAGAGGAGAAAAGAAGAAATGGCAAGAGCAAGAATATTTTGAATCAGAGTAAAAATAACTGGTGGATGTTGTGAAAACATTTCCAGTTTGCTTAATACAAACACAAGAATTTAATAAAAAGTCCATTAATTGGCTGGGTGCAATGGCCCACGTCTATAATCCCAGCTATTTGAGAGGCTGAGGTGGGAGGATTGCCTGAGGTCAGGAGTTTGAGACCAGCCTGGCCAACATGGTGAAACCTCATCTCTACTAAAAATATAAAAAAATTATCTGGGTGTGGTGGTGGGCACCTGTAAACCCAGCTACTTAGGAGGCTGAGGCAGGGATAATTGCTTGAACCCAGGAGGCAGAGGTTGCAGTGAGCGAAGATCGTGCCACTGCACTTCAGCCTGGGTGACAGAGCAGGACTCTATCTTAAAAAAAAAAAACCACTAACATAATTTGCTTTACAGCAACTTTAATGAATGCTTCTAAGTACGTGTGTGTGTGTAAGTAATACATTTGGTCCTCTGCATCTGTAGGTTCCATACTCACGGATTCAACCAAGTAAGGATGAAAAATACTTGGGAAAGGAAAAAAAAAAAAGATGGTTGTATCCATACTGAAACATGTACAGATTTTTTCTTTTATTACTATTGTTATTATTCTCTAAACAATGTTTATTCTCTCAACAATATAGTATAACTATTTACATAGCATTTGCATTGTATCAGGTATTATAATCTAAAGTATAAGGGAAGATGTGCATAGGTTATATGCAAATTTTATGCCATTTTATATAACGGACTTGAGCATAAGTGGAGTTAGGCATCCTAGTGGGAGGGGAAGGTGGTTTCCTGGAACCCATCCCCCACAGATACTGAGGGATGACTATATATAACATATACATACACATACATGTATAAAAACCGATACTTCTTTCAACCCATTCTGATTTGAAGAGCGCAACTATAAGTAGCTCCTCAAGTTCTACAGAACGTAATGGTCCAACTTCTTACGTCTGTGGAATGACAAACAGCCTGGACAGAAAAAAATGAAAACTCAATCGTTTTGTTTTTTTGAGCAGGATCTTGCTATGTTGCCCATGCTGGTCTTGAACTCCTAGGCTCAAGAGATCCTCCCACCTCATCCTGCCAAGCAGCTGAGATTACAGGCATGCACCACCACCATATCTGGCACATTCATTTTTAAAAGTTGGGGGGATTTCCTGATATGACACACTGAAGGAAATGATACTTCTATGCCATTTCTGCCACAAAGAAGTAACTAGAATCTATCTAATTGTGAGTAAACAACAGACCAACCAAAGTTGTTGGATAATAGATCAGAAACTTTTTGTTTTTGTCTTGGTTAAAATGGACATTACTGGAACAATGAATAAAATATGAATGAGTACTGTAGTTAGATGACTATTATAAAAATCTTAATATCATGATTTTGATAATTATATTGTGGTAATATAAGAGTTTTTAGTTGCTGACAGTGAAGTAACTAGGGGTAAAGGGACAGTTTGTCATCATTTCTGCACCTTATTCCTCAATGGTTCAGAAAGAAAATAATACCCATGTATGCATATGTATTTATACAAATGCAAGCATAGAAAGAATGACAAAACAAATGACAGATAAAATATTAACAATTGGGCCAGGTGCAGTGGCTCACGCCTGTAATCCCAGCACTTTGGGAAGCCCAGGAGGGCGGATCCCGAGATCAGGAGTTCAACATGATGGAACGCCGTCTCCACTAAAAATACAAAAATTAGACGGGCGAGGTGATGCGCACCTGTAATCCCAGCTACTCAGGAGGCTAAGGCAGGAGAATCGCTTGAACCAGGGAGGCGGAGGTTGCAGTGAGCCGAGATTGCACTACTGCACTCCAGCCTGGGTGACAGAGTGAAGATTCTGTCTCAAAACAAAACAAAAAAAACACAACTGGGGAATTTGTGTGAAGGGTATCTGGGAGTTCTTTTTATTATTACTGTGACTTGGAGAAATTTTAAGAAATAAAATGTGACCTAATGCAAAATACTGAACAGTCAATCTATAGAGATTAGCTTATGTATTTCCTAACTTCTTTTTATGATAAATCTCAGATATATAAAGAACTAGAGAGGAAAATATAATAAATCCCATGTATCCATCCCAGCTTCAACAATTATTAATTCATGATCAATCTTGTTTAATACACCAACTTATCTCTACACTACAGAATTTATTTTGAAGCAAATTTCATATAAATATGTCAGCATAAATCTTTAAAATATAAGGATTCTTTTAAAATAACACAAATGTTATTATCATATCTAAAAAATTAACATGAGATTTTATTTTTAAATGAGAAAACACCTAACTAATCCAGTCAGGTTCTATAAGTTTTACTGAATGTTTCAAAGGCCATTAATATAAAAATACATGCAATCTGTGGTATAACAAAAAGACGACATTATTTGCTAAATTTACCCTTTCTGCTTGGATAGAAACAATGACTATAGTAAAATATGTTAATTTTCCTTTTATCTTAATACATATTTAAATATTGTAACCCATGTTGCCATAATCAAATCTGCTCCATAATACTTTACCAAAAGGAAATGTTTGAATGCTGAGCATTTATTTTAAAAGGGCACTAAAATATCAACTGCCACTGAATATACAGATAAGTTATTTTCTGTTTCCTTCCTAAAGGTCACCACCAGCCCAAAACAGAATTCAGCATGTAGAAGACTTAATTTGGGTTTCTTTTTGTAATTAGATTTATCTTCTCTTGTGGATTAAATTATTTTGAGGCAACACAGTTTTAAAATTGTAAAATTGTTAGCTCTCAGAAAATTCAGGAAAATGAAACCCCTTGAAGGTTGTTATAAGAAAAAATAACACTGAGAAAGGAACTTTTCATAGTGAAAAAAATCAATCGCTGCTTTTCTAAGTCTTATGCATCAATTAAAGAAGAAATATTTCTAATTAAAACAGGAACCAAAACTTGAAGAGTTAAGAATTCTGAAGTTAACAGTTTACTGTGATCATGGTCTGAGATTGATTCATGGTCATTTTATGATAAATGGCTTTAATCACACACATCACTGAAGATGGAGCAATGGGAGTGTTAAATTTCAAAGTTATCTTTTGTAAAGGGTGGCATTAAGATAAACCAATGAGATTATAAAATTATTAATAAAGTAGGCATTTCTCTTTAAAGTCAGAATTAGCATTGTTTGATTTTTAAAATATATATATAGAGAGAGAACACAAAATATTACTTCTCTAGTGACTATACTGCATTAGCCCAAGTTGATTCTAAAATAAAATCACTTTAAAAAACATTGAAAATAGGCCAGGCGCGGTGGCTCAAGCCTGTAATCCCAGCACTTTGGGAGGACGAGACGGGCGGATCATGAGGTCAGGAGATC
>NW_012117844.1:622987-626892 GCF_000951035.1 Colobus angolensis palliatus | reverse complement strand
AAAAAAAAAAAAAAAAAAGACTATTTCATAATAATAAATAATACTGAGGCTTTGTCATTTTCACTCTCATTCAATCACAAGTACAGTGGGGTTTTCCAGAGGCTGCGTGACAAATCATATCACCACAGATTAAACGTAGAAGCTGCTTTGTGAATCTAGACACCTTCTATAAAGCAAGGTATTAGAGGGATTAGCAGAAAAAAAAAAAGTAAAAAATGGTACTCTTCTCACTAAATTTTTTGTTTTGAAAAAATTATTTTTTCATAAAAATTATATTGATTTCAATCTCAAGAAAATGTGGTGAAAAAAGTTCTATTATTTATGTTAACATATAATGGGTTATCATTTTTAAATGAATACTTTAAAAATTTGTTTTAATTTTCCATAAAGTAAATACCAATGGGTAAAACTCATATAAACAAAAGTCTAAGAATTATGCCCTAACCCTCTGTTGCAGCATGAATCCCCTTGTTTCAGTCTGTCCTCATTCCACTCACTGATCTAAAAACAAAAGATATTTTACTGGCTTCTATGAAACACACAATACTGTTATAGAAAAGAACAGTCTTGCAAAAACGTGGGTTTTTTTTACTCACTTGAAAGCATACTATATGCAAGTGATTACATACTGATATTAAAAGTTAAATAAAATTCTGAAACTGAAGATATTCTTGTAGTAATTCAATATAAGATAGCTAAACTATAGAACTGAATATACATTATTATAATATACACTTTCTCATCCATAATATAAGTCTATTACAAATTCACAACTTCAAAAACATGAAAAGAAATGGCATAATTACCATTACAATTTCAAGAGCAGGAAGAATTCCCAATTTTGCCAATGTTTTGAAAAATGCATCTCTGTTTTGAGGTTGTAATGTCTGAGAAAACGCACAAAATTCCTTGAAAAAATTAACCTGTAATGTTAGAAATTTTAGTGAGACATTGATAAACATACACTTGGGGCACACAATAGTAATAATCTACCATAGTGTGGTATTCACCCTTCTGAAGGATCTCATCTTTTTTGGAGTATCCTGGCTCCTCAAAACTACATTAAAAACAAATTAAAAACCAGCACCCCATTAAAAGTAAAACTTGCATTACTGGACGCTGCTAAGCAGAAAGAGAAATCCACCAATAAAAGGTAAATGTAAGCTGGCTTTCTGAAAGATGCATCATAAGCTGCTTTTTTCTTTTTTTTCCAGTGAATAGCAGTGTTTGACAACACATCTTTCTAAGTGAACCTTTGAAATATGTTGTTAGAACATTTTTCTTACTCCATTGGGACCTTATAGGTCAACAGTGATATTTGGTGATAAAAGGCAAATGAGAGTATGCATACTTTGTTTAAGATGCTGGATGTGCCTATTGGTCTATTAGTATGGAAAAATGCAAGATATACTTTTAATGGGGTGCTAGTTTTTAATATGTTTTTAAATGTTGGTTTTGAGGTGCCAGGATACTCTGAAAAGATGACATCTGGCGGGGCATAGTGGCTCGCGCCTGTAATCCCAACACTTTGGGAGGCTGAGGCAGGTGGATCACTTGATTCCAGGGGTTTGAGACCAGCCTGCCCAACAGATGAAACTCTGTCTCTACTAAATATACAAAAATTAGCTGGGCATGGCGGCACGCACCTGTAATCACAGCTACTCAGGAGGCTGAGGCAGGAAAATGGCGTGAACCCGGGAGGCGGAGCTTGCAGTGAGCGGAGATCGCACCACCGCACTCCAGCCTGGGCGACAGAGCGAGACTCCGTCTCAAAAAAAAAAAAAAAACATTGAAAATAACTAACAAACATAGAAAGCATAAAGCTAAGGACACATTACAAGATTAAACACAAAACACATAAAATAACTATAATTTAATTCAATGGTAACTCATGTAAGCATCAAACTAAAATTGGGAATCAAAAACTTTCCTTAAGAAGAGGATCGGACATGGTGGCTCATGCCTGTAATCCCAGCACTTTGGGGGGCCGAGACAGGTGGATCACCTGAGGTCAGGAGTTCGAGACCACCCTGAACAACATGGTGAAACCTCGTCTCTACCAAAAATACACAATTAGCCAGGTGTGGTGGTGCACAGAGGTTACAGTGAGCCGAGAATGTGCCATTGCACTCCAGCCTGAGCAACAAGAGCGAACCTCTGTCTCAAATAAACAAACAAAAGGAAGATAATTATAATTACCTTCTACTTAAAACTAAGGCATTTTTAATGTAAAAAAAAAAGTACTTTAAATTATAGCTCTACGTTCATTTTGTCCTTAAAATAGCTTAAGGGGAAAATTTAAATATATCAGTAGTGGGAAAACACAATATTGGTCTCATTATTAAACTTTCTTTTTAAATTTTTTTTATTTCCACAGGTGGTTGGGGAACAGGTGGTGTTTGGTTACATGAGTAAGTTCTTTGGCGGCGATTTGTGAGATTTTGGTGCACCCATCACCCAAGCAGTATACACTGCATCCTATTTGTAGCTTTTTATCCTTCACCCCCTTCCCACCCTTTCCCTGAGTCCCCCAAGTCCACTGTGTCATTCTTACGCCTTTGCTTCCTCATAGCTTAGCTCCCCACTTGTAAGTTGAGAACATATGATGTCTGGTTTTCTATTCCTGAATTACTTCACTTAGAAAAATAGTCTCTAATCTCATCAAGTCATTATTAAACTTTCATTCCTACTTAAAACATATTCTTTGAACAAACAAAAGCAAATTTTTAGTTATCCTAGGTAAGTACCTGACCTGTAAATCTCCTAAGGCTTGAAATTACATTTTATTAACACTTGAAATTTAAGACCAATATTTACAAATCTGATACTATTATAATCTGTTTATCTCAATACTGGTTTGAATATCTGGGTTTTTTTAACAATAAACAAAATCAGTTGCCACATATTCTAATTTGGTCAAAGTCACAACTAGTCAGAAATCTATTATTTTATTCCCAAGAAAGATTAAGATTATGTCATGTTTTTTCTCTCAACAATTTGCAAACACCACTTACTCTACAAGTAATTCACACAGAACCACAGCATTATTACTTACGTCATCACTCTGCTGAGCTTCTTGCATTACAAACTCTCGGACCATAGATGGACTAAATTCTACTAGATAAGAAAATATATCTGTAGCAGCTGATCTGACTTGCAAATCATCCATGCCCTGATAAAAGGAAAACTAGGTTACTTAAGAGACTGTTAACAAAAGTTATTCTCACATTTCTTTTTTCTTTTCCAAATCCATACACTAGCTCTCAACTTTTTGGATTAAGATGTTTTACTGCAATCAATATGCATAACCTCGCCAGTATGGTCTTCCTTTCTTTTTATAAATATTAAAACTTTTAGGCAATTCAATGATCAGTTTCTACAGATTTTTACCACTGCAAATAAATATTCAGAGATTTTAAATATAAGAATTGGCACAGGATTATAAGGCAATGCTTTACAAATGCTGTAAAAAATATAGGAAGGGGTTTTATTTAAATATATGTAAAATTTTGAATAATGTCTCCTACCCAAGACTTCAAAGTCTTCCAGAATCTGCCTTTTGTCCTGAATTTGCCAAGGTTACCCTTAGTAACTGTTTTATTTTCTGTGACTCATCTAATAGAGCATGCTTTTGAAAACTCTTTTTGGGCATTTCTACCCTTTGGTGCAACTTAGTTTTCTAAGGTAGTAATCCTAAATATTTTTCCCTTCCAACACATGAAGAGTATGTGACTGATAAGTTACAAAATCTTAAGGTGATTCTGAAAACACTCCCCAACCCAGCAGTTCTCAAAAGTGTGGTCCAGGGAATCCTGGTGAGAGGGGTCTAACATCCTTTTAGGAAGTATACAAGATTAAGACTATTTCATAGGCCGGGCACGGTGGCTCAAGCCTGTAATCCCAGC
>NW_012117844.1:615298-622672 GCF_000951035.1 Colobus angolensis palliatus | reverse complement strand
AAAAAAAAAAAAAAAAAAGACTATTTCATAATAATAAATAATACTGAGGCTTTGTCATTTTCACTCTCATTCAATCACAAGTACAGTGGGGTTTTCCAGAGGCTGCGTGACAAATCATATCACCACAGATTAAACGTAGAAGCTGCTTTGTGAATCTAGACACCTTCTATAAAGCAAGGTATTAGAGGGATTAGCAGAAAAAAAAAAAGTAAAAAATGGTACTCTTCTCACTAAATTTTTTGTTTTGAAAAAATTATTTTTTCATAAAAATTATATTGATTTCAATCTCAAGAAAATGTGGTGAAAAAAGTTCTATTATTTATGTTAACATATAATGGGTTATCATTTTTAAATGAATACTTTAAAAATTTGTTTTAATTTTCCATAAAGTAAATACCAATGGGTAAAACTCATATAAACAAAAGTCTAAGAATTATGCCCTAACCCTCTGTTGCAGCATGAATCCCCTTGTTTCAGTCTGTCCTCATTCCACTCACTGATCTAAAAACAAAAGATATTTTACTGGCTTCTATGAAACACACAATACTGTTATAGAAAAGAACAGTCTTGCAAAAACGTGGGTTTTTTTTACTCACTTGAAAGCATACTATATGCAAGTGATTACATACTGATATTAAAAGTTAAATAAAATTCTGAAACTGAAGATATTCTTGTAGTAATTCAATATAAGATAGCTAAACTATAGAACTGAATATACATTATTATAATATACACTTTCTCATCCATAATATAAGTCTATTACAAATTCACAACTTCAAAAACATGAAAAGAAATGGCATAATTACCATTACAATTTCAAGAGCAGGAAGAATTCCCAATTTTGCCAATGTTTTGAAAAATGCATCTCTGTTTTGAGGTTGTAATGTCTGAGAAAACGCACAAAATTCCTTGAAAAAATTAACCTGTAATGTTAGAAATTTTAGTGAGACATTGATAAACATACACTTGGGGCACACAATAGTAATAATCTACCATAGTGTGGTATTCACCCTTCTGAAGGATCTCATCTTTTTTGGAGTATCCTGGCTCCTCAAAACTACATTAAAAACAAATTAAAAACCAGCACCCCATTAAAAGTAAAACTTGCATTACTGGACGCTGCTAAGCAGAAAGAGAAATCCACCAATAAAAGGTAAATGTAAGCTGGCTTTCTGAAAGATGCATCATAAGCTGCTTTTTTCTTTTTTTTCCAGTGAATAGCAGTGTTTGACAACACATCTTTCTAAGTGAACCTTTGAAATATGTTGTTAGAACATTTTTCTTACTCCATTGGGACCTTATAGGTCAACAGTGATATTTGGTGATAAAAGGCAAATGAGAGTATGCATACTTTGTTTAAGATGCTGGATGTGCCTATTGGTCTATTAGTATGGAAAAATGCAAGATATACTTTTAATGGGGTGCTAGTTTTTAATATGTTTTTAAATGTTGGTTTTGAGGTGCCAGGATACTCTGAAAAGATGACATCTGGCGGGGCATAGTGGCTCGCGCCTGTAATCCCAACACTTTGGGAGGCTGAGGCAGGTGGATCACTTGATTCCAGGGGTTTGAGACCAGCCTGCCCAACAGATGAAACTCTGTCTCTACTAAATATACAAAAATTAGCTGGGCATGGCGGCACGCACCTGTAATCACAGCTACTCAGGAGACTGAGGCACGAGAATCACTTGAACCCAGGTGGCGGAGGTTGCAGTGAGTTGAAATTATGCCACTGCACTCCAGCCTGGGCAAAAGAGCAAGACTCTTTTTCAAAAAGAAAAAATTAAAAAAAGGAGATCTTTCAGAAGGTTAACATTGACCAATTACCTCTTTAAAGACATTCAGTGCAAAAATGCCAGGTAAGAAATTTGTTTTGAATTATGAACACATATTTTCACAGAAACCATCCTGTAACTCAACTCTAGCTGGGTCCCCAGGAATCTCTCAAAAACATAATACTGATTTAAGGACTGAAATGTACATCAAAGCTTCCCTAGTCTAAAACACCACTATTACAATTGAGAAAACTAAGTAGGTTACTAATAAGTAACTACACTAAAGATGACTTACAGGTTTTAAATCAGCCATCTTTCATTATTTTGTGAAATCCCAATAAATAAAAATCTGAAACTGAAGATACTCCTTTAGTAATTCAACATCAGATAGCTAAATTATAGAACTGAATATGCATTACTATAATATATACTTTCCCTTCTCATCTCATTATATTTGAAAAAAATGTCAAACATCTGGCAAATGGCAATCACTATTCTCTTCCTCAAAATGGTTTATATCTCAAAGAAAATGCTTATAATAAAAAACAAAAAATTTCCAAAGAACCAAATTATTTACATCATTTATTCAGGAAGCATTTTCCTTACCTCTTGTTTAAAAAGAAAAGCATCGTGGCTGGGTGCAGTGGCTCATGCCTGTAATCCCAGCACTTTGGGAGGCCGAGACAGGCGGATCACCTGAGGTCAGGAGTTCGAGACCACCCTGAACAACATGGTGAAACCCCGTCTCTACCAAAAATACACAATTAGCCAGGTGTGGTGGTGCACAGAGGTTACAGTGAGCCGAGAATGTGCCATTGCACTCCAGCCTGAGCAACAAGAGCGAACCTCTGTCTCAAAAAAAAAAAAAAAAAAAAAAAAAAAAAAGAAGCATCGCTATAATGTAAACTTCTGCAACCACAAAAATGTCTGAGTTTTGTAGTTGTCTTCTAATATAAGGCATTTATCTGGCTTGGGGATTTATAAGGCATACAATGGTGGGGGGTGATACATAAGAGCATCCTAAGAATTTTCTAAAATATACAAATTCTAGAAACAAATTTTAGAAACTCTGAACAATCATTTCATAGTTCAATTTAAATACACACTTTTCATCTCTTACTAATCTAATTACAAAAAATTGTCTCAAGTTAGCAAATTCAAGATTAAAAGCTGTGCATGCCAAAAGAATAAGTGCTCTTCAAGAGTTTAAATTTCGTAACTTACCAATTCACGCCGTTTATCATCATCTGTAGCCTCATCTGTTAATTGTGCAAAAACTTCAGACAAAAACTTCTCATCTTCCTGCATGAGAAAAATAATTACTATGAAATATTAACAAAAATATAAGGTTATACTCATTTATATGACTTACACAAATTATTAAAAATAGCTGACAAGTAGCATTTTCATTATGAAACCTAACATTCTGGGGTATATTTGTGTGTTAAAATTTTCTAAAATTTGACTACACCATTCAATTCTTGTTATAAATACATCAATATCTACTTTAATTAAAAACCTCAACTACAAAAAACTCTTTGGAAACCAAAAATATTTGTTCTAGAGGTGTTACGTGAAAACTCACTGAATTTAGATTCTCTAGCCCCCTTTCAGGGTCTACTTTCTCTTAATTTAAACATAATTCAAACAAGTCTAAGGATCTTATTGTTAGTCCGTAACAGATTAGAAAAACAGAAGAATTATAAGACAAGGAACAAGGAAAACAGTAAAGGAGGCTGAATTCTGGCAGCAGATAAAGTTACAAAGCTATTTAAAATACAAGAACTCATAAAATACAGTAACCTACAACCAACTGGTGCAGAGTCATACACGTTCTTGTGGTCCCCAAGGATATAACTAAATGATAAAACACTACAATAACTGCTTTTCATACTAATGACTCTGAGGTATTAAAAAGAAAGACAAGTGCTAATTTCTCCAGGCATTGTTTAAAAGGACAAACAGAAAAATATAGTCAAGCACGTACTTTTAAAAAATAAATTTGTGGGCTGGGTGCGGTGGCTCACGCCTGTAATCCCAGTACTTTGGGAGGCTGAGAGGGGGGTGGATCACCTGAGGTCGGGAGTTCGAGACCAGCCTGACCAACATGGAGAAACTCCGTCTCTACTAAAAATACAAAACTAGCCGGGCATGGTGGCACATGTCTGTAATCCCAGTTACTAGGCAGGCTGAGGCAGGAGAATCGCTTGAACCTGGGAGGCGGAGGTTGCGGTGAGCCAAGACTGTGCCATTGCACTCCAGCCTGAGCAACAACTCAACAACAACAACAAAAAAATAATAATAATAAATAAATTTGTGTGTCTAAAGTCTAGAAGGAGTACAGGTTAGAATGTTAACTATGGTTATTGCTTGGTGATAGGTTATGAGTGATTTTCTTTTTTGGTTATCTATATTTTCTGATTTTCTACAAAGACTATTAAATTACAAAAGAAAAAATGGGCATAAATATTAAAATTCACCTTAGAGAAGATTTCATCAAAATCTGCTAAAAAATTGATGGAAATTATTGGTGATTTAAGCTTCAGTTATCTTCAAAATTCATTTTTATGAAGTGTAATTTCCATTAAAGTAACTTGTTCTAAAAAAGTTTGTAACAATAATATCTGTAGAGTTGATAGTAAAATAAAACCCTAACATTTAAAAGATATACCCCCAACTACCTGTCCTTTTTCTTACTGAGGATCATCCACTAAGTGGTATCAATCCCTTAAGTCCTTTTTGAAATAAGGTAGAACATATATTTTAAAAAAAATGAATAGAAACCACTACGTACAATCAGAGAGTATAACATGCTCTTCCACTAAAAATCAATTGGTGCTACTCAAAGACAAGACACTGGTAGATAAATCATTTAGTTTGACTCAGAATGGTGTTTCCTTTGGTATTTCATTGACTCCTTTTGGATCTTATGCACTGCAGCCTGAACATCCATCTTTTGAGGGAGTTTATATGCATATGTAATCTTTTATTTAGCCCTTAAGTTACTTTATCCTTTTTTATTTTTCTTGAGTCTCACTCTGTTGCCCAGGCTGGAGTGCAGTGGTACAAACATGGCTCACTGTAGCCTGGACCTCCTGGACTCAAGCAATCTTCCTCCCTCAGACTCCCCCATGTAACAGAGACCGTGGGCACGTGCCACCATACCTGCCTAATTTTTTAAACTTTTTGTAGAGATGGAGGGGGTTCACTTTGTTGCCCAGGCTGGTATCGAACTCCTGGCCTCAAGCAATCCTCCCACCTCAGCCTCCCAAAGTGCCAGGACTACAGCCACCATGCCCAGCCTACTTTTTCCAAATACTTGTAGTCTCAATATTTTAGGTTAGGGTGAGTAAGTACATATTTACCTCCATTCACACCTTTTATAAATTTCTATTTTCCTGCATCTGTTGTAGATTACATCTTCATCCTTTACTACCTGAAAATTTAACTTTTTCAAAATATTTTCATAAGAAAAAAGTTCCAACTCCTTGATAAATGCAATTTCCCACTTGAATTCTTCTTATATGATTCGGTACTTGTGAGCTGATAAGTAGAACTGCATAAAATATTACAGATAGAGGCAATCTCAATTATTACAGTCCATTGAGAGAATGTGGATTCCTAGTATTTTTTTCCTGATTTCCAGCATTACTCTTGCTATTATTCATTAAGCTATAAAAGCACTCTGTTCCAATATATTTATGAAGGAAGCAAATAATCAATAACTTAAAGCCTATCATATAGTTGAAATACTTACTCCAAAATCTCTGGTTCTCCAAGCAATCAAACTAATCTCTTTAGTTTTTCTTTTCTATTTGGTTTTAACAGCTCTTGTTTTAATAAAACCTATATATTTAAGTTAAAATTTGTGTGGCTGCTTTTCTGGATAACATAAAAAAAACACTGTAGGGAAAAAAAGAGGTTGCTTCTAAACAGTCTAAATCAAACTCTTTTCTTTGCAGTAATATAAATACAGGCCAAACAAAAGAAAAAAAAGAACCCATTCATTTTTAGAACATATAAACACAGAAACTTAGAATTAGATCAGATTTTGCAACATTGTTACAGAGACTATCAAGTGCGATTTTAAATTTCAAGAGACTGAGGTCCAAAAAGTGAATTTTTCTGAGGGTAGTTAGTGACAGATGGATTTAGAATCCAGGCCTCCCAAATAATTAATGAGGTTTTTGTCACTCCTACTAAGTAAACCACGGGACAGGTTCCTAGTATTTCAAACTTCAAACATAAGTTTGAAGTTGAATCAAACTTATGAATCAAATCAAAGCAAAAGATACACACACAAGCTGGAATGGGCCAAATCTAGTAAGATAAAATTTAATATATTAAATCCTGTACTTGAATCCAAAGAAAAATCCTAAAAACAAAATGAAAAGCCCTATTACTCTAAACAGTCTTTTAAAGAGTATTTGAAGATTTTACATATTTAATTTGTAACTGGGATGGAAAGTTAGAAATTTTTCTCTCTTGGTGCCAAAACCTTAGTATCTGCAAAATATGTTAAAAAGAAAACTAAACTGCTGATCCTGCTGGGCTAATTTTAAGCTTAACTCTTAACTATGGAATAGCAGAAATATGTATATAATATAATATATGTAAATGTGTTAAAATGTCAACATTTGAGATTCCTGCCCTCCATCATTTCTAGTAAGGAGAGAAATTAAAACATTCTATTCTGAAAAGGATCTTATTCTGTAGCTGTTTGCGCAGAAATAACCTCACTTTGCTTTCAAAAATTTAATTTCTGGCTGGGGGCAGTGGCTCATGCCTGTAATCCCAGCACTCTGAGAGGCTGAGGCAGGTGGATCACCTGAGGTTGGGAGTTGGAGACCAGCCTGGCCAACACAGTGAAACTCTGTCTATACTAAAAACACAAAAATTAGCCAGGTGTGGTGGCTGCTGCCTGTTATCCCAGCTCCCGGGGAGGCTGAGGCTTGAGAATCACTTGAACCTGGGAGGCAGAGGCTGCAGTGAGCCAAGACAGTGCCACTGCACTCCAGCCTGGGCGACAGCGCGAGACTATCTCAAAAAAAAAAAAAAAAATTTAATTTCTATAACATTTTAAAAGAATGTTGCTCAATTCTGGGCTCAGGGGATTTTGATCTGCAATTAGGTAGAAAATTCAGAGCCGCTGAAGTCTTCTGTCCCTATCATGCTTAAGATATTGTCAACATGTATTAGCATACATACTAGGAGCCAGTGACTATGCTAAGTACTTCCATATAATGCATCAGTTAATTAACCTAATTTAGGCTAGGATTTATAAGGACCTTTGTACTACCTCACTTTGGCCCAGTTACATAAAATTCTTACATATTCACTTGCCTTCTACAACTCACACAGCAGCAAGTTAATGCTCATTTAAGAAACCACAGGTGGCCAGGCCTGGTGGCTCACTCCTGTAATCCCAACACTTTGGGAGGCCGAGGCGGGCAGATCACGAGGTCAGGAGATTGAGACCATCCTGGCTAACGTGGTGAAAACCCGTCTCTACTAAAAATACAAAAAATTAGCCGGGCTAGTGGTGGGTGCCTGTAGTCCCAGCTACTCGGGAGGCTGAGGCAGGAGAATGGCGTGAACC
>NW_012117844.1:606918-615248 GCF_000951035.1 Colobus angolensis palliatus | reverse complement strand
ATATATTCAAAGAAGGAAAATGAATATATCAAAAACCTGCACGTTATGCACATGTACCCTAGAACCTAAAGTATCTCAAAAAAAAAAAAAAAAAAAAGAAACTACAAGTGGGTGTACTAGATAGCCAGATAGGTATCTGGAAACACCTACTACCTAGCCAAAAATTTCTACATGGAAATCTCAGAGTGAGACTTTAGGAAATAAGGGCTTAGAGGCCACTGCAGGGCCAGGTATGGTGGTTCACGCCTGTAATCCCAACACTTTTGAAGTCTCGGCACCAGGATTGCTTGAGGCCAGTTAAGAACAGTTTAGGCAACATAGCAAAACCCCCACCTCTACAAAAAATAAAACAGAGACCACCGGCCACAATCTTATTTCTTTCCTTTTCACACATAGTTGAAAATACAATTCATACCCAAAGGAAAAAAATGCATTATGTTAAAAAGACACTTGCACTTGTACGTTGATCGCAACACTATTCACGACAGCAAGTCATGGAACCCACCTAAGTGTTTACCAAAAGATGATTAGACAAACAAAATGGGGTGTATATATACACTGTGGAATACAAACGAAATGTTAAAAAAGAATGAAATCATGTCTTTTGTAGCAACGTGAATGGAGCTGGAGGCCATTATCCTAAGTGAACTCAGAGGCAGAAAATCATACAGTGCACGTTCTCACTTACAAGTGGGTACACATGGACATTAAGACTGAGACAACAGACACTGGGAACTCCAAAAAGGGGTAGGATGGGAGGGGAGTAAAGGTTTAAAAATTATCTACTGGGCACTGTGTTCAACATCTGAGTGATGGCTACACTAGAAGCCCAATTTCCACCATTACTCATGCAATACCCATGTAACAAATAAGCCTATGTACCTTCTGAATCTAAAAAAAAAAAAAAAAAAAAAAATTCAACATCTTTGCTGGCACATAAGAGATAATTAAGTAGTAAACCTTACGTAAATAACAGTTCACAGAATCTGGCTATTTCATGAAATGCAGCTCATGAAGCAGAAATGAATAAGTCTTCTTTTAGGAAAAGAAAAAGCTGCACTTGATTTACGTAATTATAGCCTTCACAAATAAACCTATTATAAAATACATAAAATGACATACAAAGGTTTACAAATATTTATAGTTTACATAATTTATTTTCTGAATATATAAAAGTATTTACAATTTACTATTATGAATTTGGAAACCCTTCTGAAGACAAGAACACTCATTTGAAAGCTACATTTGAGCTTCTGTTACTGGGTCCCCTTTTTATCAACTACAGATTGTGACTCTATTTCCAATATCCTAAGATTATTAAATGTTTTTCTGTCAACAAGTGAAACAGAACCCTGAATTGTATACTATGGTTTAAAAATAAACAGGTCCTATATAGTATAAAAAGAACCTGATGTGTACATCTAAACTTCCCCGCACTCATTATTGGGGAATAACAAAAAATTGGTAGGTGAATAAATGATATGAAAGAAAAGTAAATCCTACACAAAAAAATAAAGTAACAATAATAGGTGGCTATTGGTGGGAAATGTCACAAAATGAAGTCTATTAGCTGGCACTAAGTCAGAGATAGAATCTCAATTATTTGTATCAGGACCCTTTTAAACTCTTTTTTTTTTTTTTTTTTTTTCAGATAGTCTCACTCTGTCACCCTGGCTGGAGTACAGTGGCACAATCTCAGCTCACTGCAACCTCCGCCTCCTGGGTTCAAGCAATTCTCCCACTTCAACCTCCTGAGTAGCTGGGATTACAGGCACGTGCCACCATGCCTGGCTAATTTTTGCATTTTTAGTAGAGATGGAGTTTCGCCATGTTGGTCAGGCTGGTCCCAAACTCCTGACCACAAGTGATCCTCCTGCCTTGACCTTCCAAAGTGCTGGGATTACAGGCGTGAGCCACCACACCCGGCCTAAACTCTTAAGAATTATGCAGAGGCCGGGTACAGTGGCTCACACCTATCTCAGCACTTTGGGAGGGTGAGGAGGATCACTTGAGGCCAGGAGTTTGAGACCAGCCTGGGCAATACAGTCAGATCTATATATAATATATGTCTATATATATAATATATGATCTATATATATATATGTCTCTATATAAAAAATAAAATGAATTTTAAAAAATTATGGAGGACCCTGAAGAGCTTTTATCATGCAAGTTATGTTCATCAATATTTACCATAATTACAATTAAAACGAAGACTTGTGAAAATATTTATGAATTCAGTTTTTAAAATAAGTTATTTTATGTTTATGTAAATGTTTTAAGAGAAACAGCTATATGATCCAAAATTTTAAACTTTTAGTAAAAAGAGTAGCCCCTTTTACATTTTTGCAAATCTCAACATCTGGCTTAACAGAAGACAACTAGATACTCACTTATCTTTTTTGTCATTCAATTTGTTGCAGTATGTTCTTTAGGCAAAAGTACAAAAAACAAAAAACAAAACAAAAAAAAAACCACAGCCTCATGCTGACATCAAACTAGAAAAAGGAAAACCTCATAAATACCTCTAAGAGGGTCTCAGGGACTTCCAGAGGTCCACAAACCACACTCTGAGATCCATAACAGTAAGTATATAGTAGGTGCTCAATAAACTTAGTGATTGATGTGGAAATAACAAAAGCAGTTATGCAGAAAGCTTAGTATAGTCTACCGTTACAAGTACTTTAAAAGCATGCTTTTTATACTGTTAGGGTGTAAAGGATTAACATGATAAATATAGCATAAAGCTCCTATTTCACAACTCAGTGAGACAGAATAAAATCACATTCTTATAGCAAATAGCCACATACTCATATACACCCCAATAATAACAGTTTCTCTCAAAATGGAAGAAAAGATACTTTTATCCCTTTCCCCAATTAGAAAAAAAAAGTGCAGCTTGCTGCCAGCACTCATTTCATTTTACATAAACACGCTCTTTGAGGCTGAAGCAAATCTGATTTTCAATGTGAAAATAAAATATAAAGACTGTTCCTGGAGTTACTTCTAAACAGAACTAACATCAGAATTGTTTGAATCATCAGAATCGTCTATTTAAAAAAAAACAGATTCATCAAATGAATCTTTGGCCAACAAATGTTTGAGAACGACATTAACATCATGTGCAGGAATGCTATGTTTTCTAGGATTAATATACCACAGCAATACGAAAATAATAATAAAAGCTAGGTATTTTGTGGCAAAGCTGTCTCAGGGTAAACGCTGCAGCCAAGCATTATTGGCGAGTATTCGCAGGACAGACAGGAAAAAGGTTAAATATAGCTGCATCACCCAGGTGTGGTGGCGCACACCTGTAATCCCAGCACTTTGGGAGGCCAAGGAGGGTGGATCACCTGAGGTCAGGAGTTTGAGACCAGCCTGGCCAACATGGTGAAACCCTGTTTCTACTAAAAACACAAAAAAATTAGTCGAGTGTGGTGGCACACACCTGTAATCCCAGCTACTGGGGAGGCTGAGGCAGGAGAATCGCTTGAACCCAGAAGATGGAGGCTGCAATGAGCCAAAATCACACCACTGCACTCCAGATTGGGCAACAAGAGTGAAACTCCATCTCAAAATAATAACAATAATAATAATAAATAGCTGCATCATTGATATATATAATAAGCAAATTCAGAAAGAGTAGAATAGTGATTACCAAGAGCTGGAAAGAGGGAATATGGGTAGTTACTGTTCAATGGGTTCAGAGTTTCTGTTTGGGATGATGAAAAAGTTCTGGAAATGGATGGTGATGACTGTTGCATAACACTGCGAATATACTTAATGTCAATGAATTGTACACTTAAAAATTGTTAAAACTGGCTGGGCGCAGTGGCTCACACCTGTAATCCCAGCACTTACTGAGGGCAAGGTGGGTGGATCACCTCAGGTCGGGAATTCGAGACCAGCCTGATCAACATGGAGAAACCCCCCTCTACTAAAAATACAAAAAATTGGGCTGGACACGGTGGCTCACGCCTGTAATCCCAGCACTCTGGGAGGCCAAGGCAGGTGGATCACAAGGTCAGGCGATTGAGACCATCCTGGCTAATACGGTGAAACCCCGTCTCCACTAAAAACACAAAAAATTAGCCTGGCACGGTGGCAGGCGCCTGCAGTCCTAGCTACTCAGGAAGCTGAGGCAGGAGAATGCTCTGAACCCCGGAGGCAGAGCTTGCAGTGAGCCAAGATCACGCCACTGCACTCCAGCCTGGGCTACAGAGCGAGACTCCATCTCAAAAAAAAACAACAAAACAACAACAACAAAAATTAGCTGGGCGTGCTGGCGCATGCCCGTAATCCCAGCTACTCAGGAGGTTGAGACAGGAGAATCACTTCTCTCTGTCAAGAGGCGGAGGTTGTAGTGAGCAGAGATCATGCCATTGCACTCCACCTTGGGTAACAAGAGCAAAACTCCATCTCAAAAAATAAATAAATAAATTGTTAAAACGGTGAATTTTATGTTATGTATATTCTACCTCCATTTTAGAAACACAAATACTAAATTTTATAAAAAGTTGAAACACAGACCACTTAAAAATATAAAAGGCTGGGCCAGGCACGGTGGCTCATGCCTATAATCCCAGCACTTTGGGAGGCTGAGGCAGGTGGATTGCTGAGCTCAGGAGTTCGACACCAGCCTGGGCAACACAGTGAAATCCCTTCTCTACTAAAAATACAAAAAATCAGCTGGGCATAGTGGCGCACACCTGTAGTCCCAACTAATTGGGAGGCTGAGGAAGAAGCATTGTTTGAACCCGGGAGGCGCAGGTTGCAGTGAGCCAAGATTGTGCCACTGCATTCCAGCCTGGGTGACAGAATGAGACTCCAGTTCAAAAAAACAAACAAATAAAAGGTTGCACTAAAACCACAAGATATAAAGTCCTAATTTATTTTGTTTACTTTAAATGTACTTAATAATGCACTTAAACAAAATAAATCTTTCAAAAAATAGAGGGTAAAAACACCAGCTTGAACTATTAAGGGAACTAAGTATCTGAAAAACGGAATTGTGAAGAATATCTTTTTACTTACCTGCAACATGCTGACTATCTCAACTTTGTTGAAGAAAATAAAAGACGTAAGAGTAGAAAGAAAATTCTCTTCAAAAACAGATGGTGTGGGCAAAATGATGTCCTGAATGTACTGTACCCTGTAAGTCTGATGTATTTTTTGCCTTAGTTCAGAGTCTGTTATTGGTATAACTTCCTTAAACTTTGCAGTTTTGGTCAAGAATTCTCTATGTCTTTTTGGCTGAGCCAAAGCAGGGTCATATTCAAGGCATCCCACGACATCCATGATACACTCATCAGAAAACATTACCTCAAAAAGAGTTGCCTTATTTAGGAATAAGATTCCCCTAATAATTTCATACAAATGGTGTAAGCCTTCAGTGTTTTCTAGGTTCTCACAAGCTTGGAATAGCTGCAGTAGTTTTTTAATATAGCCTTCATTTTCCAAGGCGAGAGCCAGCTTTTCCCTACGGATAGGCGAGGCGAGCACTGAGGTAACTAAGTCAGCAATCTCTTCAAGTTTATTGAGTTCACATGTGGGCAGGTCAATCAGATGACTAGTTTCAGGCATTTCTTCAAATCGTTCTTCTTCAGATTCATCAATGAGGTCCTGTGTGACTTCCACTGATGGGTCTTTACCTTGAACCTAAAAATATCCAAGTATACAGCTAATTACCTTAAAATACAAAAGAATTCAAAATTTTGGAAATCAAATCCCTGACCATTGAATTTAAGTAAAATATCTTGCAAAGAATAAATATTAGTAATACTCACTACTAATTTATTATTATTTTTAATAGAAACAGGATCTAGCTCTGTTGCCTAGGCTGGGGTACAGTGGTGCAATCACAGCTCACTGTGACACTAAACTCCTGGGCTCGAGTGATCCTCCTGCCTCAGCCTCCCAAGTGGCTGAGACTACAGGCATGTGCCACCACACCTAGCTAACATTTTTACTTTTTGTGGAGACAGTGTCTCACTATGTTGCCCAGGCTGGTTTTGAACCCCTGACCTCAAGTGACCCGCCTGCCTCAGCCACCTGAAGTGCTGGGATTACAGGCGTAAGCCACTGTGCCTGGCCTAGTCTTCACTTTCAATTAGTAGTGACTAGCTAGGCACGGTGGCTCATGCCTGTAATCTCAGCACTTTAGGTGGCTGAGGCAGGCGGGTCACTTGAGGTCAGGGGTTCAAAACCAGCCTGGGCAACCTGGTGAAACCCCGTCTCTACTAAAAATACAAAAATTAGCAAGGTGTGGTGGCATATGCCTGTAATCTCAGCTACTCAGGTGGCTGAGGCAGGAGAATCACTTGAACCTGGAAGGTGGAGGCTGCAGTGAGCTAAGATTGAACCACTGCAGTCCAGCCTGGGAAACAGAGCAAGACTCTGTCTCAAAAAATAAAATAAAATAAAATGAATTCTCTTCCAGCTTGGTCCCTGAATGACTCACATGAGCAGGGCCCCTTCCCCTATTGGTCAGACAGCATTAAGGAGAAATCAACTTTTGTTGTGACAAGCCATTGAAATTTTAGGATTGTATTGCTACAACACAATCTGATCATAACATCTCAAAGACAGCCATGAACTCTGCTGTATGGATTCACAATAAATCTACACTATAGATAGGGTTTTTCAATAAAAATTCTCTATTCCATAATCCTATCGTCATCCCTTACAGCCGCTGCTTTAAATTTTTTTTTCACTTTCCAACTTCTCAAACATTACCTTCACCTTTAAGTCGCAGAAGATAAGAGGTTTCCTTTGAATAAAAAGTCCATCAGTACTCAACTTCCTCTAACATTTCTCCATCTCATAACTCACCTTCACACATTTCCTTCATTCACTTCAAAGAAAATGTCCATACCATTTCCTAAGGTTAACATTTCCATATGTACTTCTAAATTTATGCTTTCTCAAAGCTAAACATATAAAAATTATCTTTGCTCTTGTTTTTATAATTTATGTCTCTACAATGGTTCTTTCTATTTCATCATTCTCCATTCCCCTTAAGACACACTGAACCATCTGAACCATCAGACTGTTTCAGGGAAGCTTTTTTGTTCTATTTTCTCATTATAAGGGGTTAAGCTTGGGCGTGGTGGCTCACTCCTGTAATCCCAGCACTTTGTGAGGCCAAGGCAGGCAGATTACCTGAGGTTGGGAGTTCAAGACCAGCCTGACCAACATGGAGAAACCCCGTCTCTACTAAAACTACAAAATTAGCTGAGCATGGTGGTGCATGCCCGTAATCCCAGCTACTCAAGAGGCTGAGGCAGGAGAATGGCATGAACCTGGGAGGCGGAGCTTGCAGTGAGCTGAGATCCGGCCACTGCACTCCAGACCCAGCGACAGAGCAAGACTCCATCTCAAAAAAAAAAAAAAAAAAAGAAATAATTAAGTAATATGGCGCTTACTGAAACTGAAACTGTTCTTTCAAAGATCAGCAATGACTTCCCAGAACTGAAAAAGTAAAACATGACATATGATTCTGTGAAGTATCATGCAGTAGTTAGGAGCAAAAAACTAAATACATATTCAGCAACATGCACAGATTTTAAGAAGTAGAGTACTGAGTGGTATAGTAAAGAGTTAACTTTGCTGGACCATCCTTCCATCTAATATCCCTTCCAAAGGTGGAAAAGTCTGAATAAAAATCAATGACAAAGAATAAACATAAAATTTTAAAAAATAATGACAAATGGAAAGGAGAAACAGTAAAAGATGAAAAAAAAAATGAAACAATGAGTAACGTAATGTAAGAAGGAAAATTCAGTATTAACATTGGTGCCTAAGCTGGGCGCTGTGGCTCATGCCTGTAATCTCAGTACTTTGGGAGGCTGAGGCAGGCAGATCACGAGCTCAGGAGTTCAAGACCAGCCTGTGCAACATGATGAAACCTCGTCTCTACAAAAAACACAAAAATTAGCCAGGCATGGTGGTGCACACCTGTAGTCCCAGCTATTAGCAGGCTGAAGTAGGAGAATCCCTTGAGCCCAGGAGGCAGAGGTTGCAGTGAGCTGAGATCACACCACTGCATTCTAGCCTGGGGACAGCCAGACCATGTCTCCAAAAAAAAAAAAAAAAAAGGCAGTGATGCCTCAAGAAGGCTGAAGGCCAAGAGATGACATTGTCTCTTAGCTCAGTTATAACAGATGCCTGGAAGGGTGAAGCAATAGGTTTGCCAAGACCACCCCTCCTCCTCTTGAAAACTGACTAGGTTAAATGGGAGCCTGTAAGCTTCTAAGAATGATACTGCTCTGGGAGACATTTTGCCATACAATATGATGATGAACCAGACCAACTGTTTTTTTTTTTTTTTT
>NW_012117844.1:595529-606514 GCF_000951035.1 Colobus angolensis palliatus | reverse complement strand
GGGGTTTCACCGTGTTAGCCAGGATGGTCTCGATCTCCTGACCTCGTGATGCGCACGCCTTGGCCTCCCAAAGTGCTGGGATTACAGGCGTGAGCCACCATGCCCAGCCCCAGACCAACTGTTAATGACTAAGTGGGATTCTAGTAATGTGCTAGAATTTATCAACTCTTACTTTTCAGGTTACATCTACTACCATACTGTGATATGGTGTAACACTAGTATTGTTGATCCAACTACCTTATCTACATAAATCTTATAATACTGATACTGATGATCAAATGTACTGGGAGATTGAGTTAAAGCTTCCTGAGGATGTAATGCTGATAGAAAAATCACTGGCCCATGCTGAGTTATTTGAATAATTAAGAAAAAGGAAAGTCACTGGCCCTACAGAATCATGGTCTGGAACCTAAGAAGAAAAAAAAAATCACTGGACTAACAAAAAGCTGGATTTTGTTGACTATCAGTTTTTATGGTATACAGTTCTGTACAAGTTTATCATAAGGTAAAATCTGCAGATCAAGGAGAGAAATAAGAAATCAAAGTAGTACAAAAGTACAAAAGATATGACATGGTTTTACAGGAAAAGTTAGTTGTTTCTTCAAACCTGTTTCTACTCCACACTGGCCCCAAATGCCAGGTATATTCATACTGATATCATTTCTCCATCTGTGATATAAATCCTATGCTAAATGTAGATGCTCACATAAATACGATCATTTTGGTGTAAGAGAGTCTTGGTCAAGGAGTGGCCTGTGCAGTAAAGGACTGACCTTGCCAAAGGAAAAGTTTGGCCATTATCTAGCTCCAGAGAGGTAAACTCTAAGCACTCAGAATATCCTGCTTCATAATAGTGTTTTGGTTTACCTGGGGGCCTTCACCTATGCCAGACATACTATGCTAACAACGTGGTATATGTTGGGGGCCTTGGACCACAAGATATTCTTGACCTCTGGAGGTGCTGGAATAAGGTTAGCCACACAGGTGGTAAGCGATGCTTACGTAAACCCTAATCCCCAATGAAAACCCTGGACACAAAGGTTTCGGTAAACTTCTCTGGTTGGCCATACTGAACGTGTGTTGCCATGTATCACTGTTGGGAGAAGTAAGTGCTGTCTGCATGATTCCACTGGGAAAGAGAATTGAAGCTCAAGCCTGGAACTCTCCTAGACCCTACCCTATGCACCTTTTCCCATTGGTTATTTGAATCTGTATCATTTTGCTGTAATAAACGGTAACTGTGAGTATAACGTTTTGCTGAATTCTGTTGAGTCTTTCCGATGAATTATGGAAATTGAGAGCGTTCTTGGAGACCTCCTGAAACTACCTAAGTGAAAGCACTAATAAACAAATTTCCACAAAAATTTCTAGGACGAACACTTTTTTTTTTTTTTGAGACAGTCTTACTCTGTCGCCCAGGCTGGAGTGCAGTGACATGATCTTGGCTCACCGCAACCTCCCTCACAGGTTCGAGCTATTCTCCTGCCTCAGTCACCCTAGTGGCTGGGACTACAGGCATGCACTACCACGCCCAGCTAATTTTTGTACTTTGAGTAGAGATGAGGTTTCACCATGTTAGCCAGGCTGGTCTCGAACTCCTGATTTCAGGTGACCCGCCTGCCTCGGCCTCCCAAAGCGCTAGGATTACAGGTGTGAGCAATTGCATCGGGGTGGACAAATACATTTATATCCAAGAACATGTATTAAAAAGTAGGTGTTGACATATAGAGGTGGGGTAGTAGGATGGGACAAGGTATAATCTTATACAGAAATCACTAGAATAAATTATCCACCATATAAATTTATGTTCCAGCAGATATGTAAATCAATCTTAGTTATAAATAAGAGATGTTTGTCTTCTCCATTATAGTTATATTTTCTGTAAATCTAAAACTGTTCTAAAATAAAAGGTTTCTTTTAAAAAAATTCTAGTTACTTAAGAGTTACCACATATTCTATATATCCTGCTACACTCTAAGTTCCACATAAACTGAAGTCATGAATACTGTTGATCATTAGTGCCTCGTACAGTATTCATAAACATTAGGCAAACATATGACCAAATATTTATTATTTTTAATCTAAAAGCCTGACTTAATTACTTAATCTTCTTTTGGTTTGTTTAAAGTATTTGCCACTCTATAATACAAGGTATTAATTATGAGTATATGCTATCAAAATCTAAAGTGGTAAAACAAAACTACGACAAAGTTGTTTTTAAAAAACTTGAAGTAAAATAATTTGCTGTAGAATATAAAAAAATTTCAAGTTATATTATCAAGTCTCACATTAAGACACTATCTCTCCACATCCTAATACATGTTTGAAGTAAAAAGGAAACAAAAATTCAAGAAAAGATGCAAATGTTAAGTTAAATATTATAAAAAGAAACTCACCTGACAAATTTTTTCCCAGATCTCATCACAGCCAGCTTTTTCCTGAAAACTCAGAGCCAAATCATAGTTCTCTGCTTCTGACCAAACAATTAATGTATCCTGTTTAAAAATAAATATTTCTATATCATCACACTAGAAAAGAGATATCTACAAAGTATAAATGAAAATCAAGAGGACTGAAAACACAGCAATGACAAATGCCCCGAGAAGAGTAATTGATGTATATTCGATTGGCATTATTAGTAATATATTGGCAATAAAATAGCTTTGGTACTAAAAATGACATTGAGCAATTTTCTAAAACAAAAAATATTAAAATAGGTTAGTAGGCTCTGACTCATGTTACCCAAATAATATTTATAAAAAGGCTAGCCATTCTTGGTTAAAACTGTAACAAAGACATTCCAACCATCTACTTTCTGTTGCTTCCAGAAAATCAGCTGTCCCATTCACTAACCACCTATGTATTTATCCTTCCCTTTGAGCTGGTTAAAAGTAAGCTAACTAATATCTGAAAATAGGTCAAGGCTTAACTCTACTTTTGCCATTTTTTTTTTTTAAATCTGGAAAAGACTTCAGGATCTTAAGAAATGCAACACCATGGTGAAACAAAGCTATCTGCTCTTATTTACAAGTGCTACCAACAGCACCCAGTTCAGTACTTTAGGGTATAGAAAAATTAGCCTAAGGTTTAGGTAAGCAGTCTCCTAGAATGTCTTCGATTACATGCCTACCAAAGGGTTAGTTACGCTTTTAGGAAAAGGTTGTCAACCCTTGTATTAGAAACTAAAGTTTGGATTTAAAATAAAGCATACACCACACACACACACACACACACACACACACACACAAATATACATATATATATTTTGTTGTTGTTTTTGGTTTCCCCTCTGAGACAGGGTTTTGCTCTATGACCAGGCTGGAGTGTAAGGGTACAATCATGACTCACTGCAGCCTTGACCTCCTAGGCCCCAGCAATCCTCCCACCTCAGCCTCCCGAGTAGCTGGGACTACAGGTGCACACACCACGCCACACTAATTTTTTGTAGAGACAGGGTTTCACCATTTTGCCCAGGCTGGTCTGGAACTCCAACTCCTGGGCTCAAGCGATCCATCTGCCTCGACCTCCCAAAGTGCTGGGATTACAGGTGTGAGCCACTGCACCCAGCCTACACACACATTTTTAAACACTAAAAACACTATGCAATACTCAAATGAACAATCTTTAAAGGATATATAATAATGAAAGTTCAATATGGCTAAAACTTTGATTTTCAAACAAATACAAATTGAGTTTATACTCTACCAAAAATATAATCTACAAAACACCTTATATGTAATAATTTGTTCATTTAACTAGTACTTATAAATATTATGACCTGACATGAATACAAACTAAAAATCATCTCCAGATCAAAGTTTTGAAAATGGGAACATTTCAGTACTTTTCGGCTTTAAACAGTAAATGAAAAATATTATTTAATTAATCCAGGCCTCAGATTAATACTTCTTATTTTCTGTGTCATCAGGTAAAAATAGCTAGAAATCGGTGTTCTACCTTCTTCCTGGCTATGCTGTTTCGGAGAAACTTGCTACCAGAGTTAGTCTAAAATTCTCTCAAGTCACTCCTTTGTTTAAAATCCTGCAGTTTTGGCCAGGCATGGAGGCTCACACCTGTAATCCCAACACTTTGGGAGGCGAAGGCAGGCAGATCACGGGGTCAAGAGATCAAGACCATCCTGGTTAACATGATGAAACCCCGTCTCTACTAAAAATACAAAAATTAGTTGGGCGTGGTGGTGTGCGCCTGTAGTCCCAGCTACTTGGGAGGCTAAGGCAGGAGAATCGCTCGAACCCGGGAGGCAGAGGTTGCAGTGAGCCGAGATTGTGCCACTGCACTCCAGCCTGGCGACAGTGCAAGACTCAGTCTCAAAAAAAAAAAAAAAAAAAAAAATCCTTCGATTTCTCTCATCATCCACAAAAGTTTTCAAACCTTTTTTAAAAAAACCAGAACCCCTTTTACAACCAAAAGTTTACTAAGAACCTCCATATATAAAAAAGATATAAACAGAGCTACTCTGGTCAGCGCTGGTTAAAACACCAGGGTACCCACTCAGGTTCCCTACATTCCCAAGTCATCTTCTTAGAGCCTTCCTCAAAATAGCTTCACGAACAGTGATCTCCAGAACATTTTTGACTGCAGTTTAATTTGCTTATACATTATATACAAGAATATATTAGTATATTAATGCATTATAAAACACATGCTGAAATAGAAAAGGCTTATAAGAACATAAGCAAAATTTTTAAATGTTTGAACTGTAATGGCTCCATATCATTAGTTAGTATTAAAACTCAATACACACTTAAGGCATAGGATACCCAAACATAACAGTGGATATAAATCCATATTTAAAATTATCCTTTGGTAGAATGCAATGGCTCAAGTCTGTAATCTTAGCATTTTGGGAGGCTAAGGCAAGTGGATCACTTGAGGCCAGGAGTTTGAGACCAGCCTGGGCAATGCAGTGAGACTCCCATATCTAATTAAAAAAAAAAATTACCGGTCAGGCACGGTGGCTCACACCTGTAATCCCAGCACTTTGGGAGGCCGAGGCGGGTGGATCACCTGAGGTCAGGAGTTTGAGACCAGCTTGGCCAACATGGTTGAAACCCCATCTCTACTAAAAATACAAAAATTAGCCGGGTGTGGTGGCAGGCACCTGTAATCCCAACTACTCGGGAGGCTGAGGCAGGAGAATCACTTGAACCCAGGACGTGGAGATTTCAGTGAGCCGAGATTGCACCATTGCACTCGAGCCTGGGGGACAAGAGCGAGACTTCATCTCAAAAAAAAAAAAAAAAAAAAATCTTTTTAATAACTGAACTTTCTGAGAGGGGTAACTTCTTTTCAGATCTATTACATCATTGTTTCTGCTTTGTCGCATGGTTGATAGTTAAGCAGTAAATGTTAGTTTAACCATTATGTAGTTCATTTGTACTTATATCATTATCAACCCCTTTTAAGGCACCTATCCATTTTGTTTGAGTTAGGACAGTTTAAATTACAAAATATTTGCAGTTATCTCCACATATAGGCTACAGTAATTCACAAAAGGTGGGTATGAGAACATAGGAATAAACAAACTGTTTCTCATACTACACTCTCACAATACAAATCACTGCTGTCACCTTCATCACCAAGAAGTGTGGGGATTTCTCCCCACCAATATCAATCAGTTCTATACTAGACACCAGGTGGGTATTCTTCAATTCACCTTTGACACTGTTTACCTGGAGACACCGTCAGATACCACAGTTGAGGGCTCAGCCCTACAAGACTGCCCCTACTTCTAACGCCAACTGCAAGACTGGGTTGTTTTACCTATGCTTCCAACCAAATGGCTATAAATCAGGCTTCCCATGACCCCCTCCTTGGATTTGATTAATTTGCTATCACAAAACGCAGGGAAACAGTTGTATTTACCAGTTTATTATAATATAAAGGATATTTTAAAGGATACAAATGAAGATAGGTATTGAGCAAGGTATGGGGTAAGAGGCTCAAAGGTTACATTACCTCCCTGGGACATCATCCTCCAGGAACTTCCACTTAGTTATCTGGGAGCTCTCCAAACCCAGTCCTACTGGGCTTTTATGGAGGCTTCATTAAACAGGTATGATTAAGTAAATCACTGGCCACTGGTGATTAATAAACCCTCAGCCCCTCTCCCCTTCTGGAGGTTGGGGGATGGGGTTCAAAGTCACAATTTTCTAATCATGCCTTGGTCTTTCTGGTGTCTAGATCTATAGACAGTAATATCTACAGTCAGGTCAATGGATATGACTAATAGAATGAAATCCAAAACCCTTTATCCAGCCATCCAATGCCTTTCCCATTTTGGCTACAATCAATGTTCTGAGAGAAGGTCCAGGTAAACACTGAAATCTGAATTAAGGTAACTGAGCACCTTTTCATCATCACTTTCTTTTGCTCTTCTTTTTTTTGATACAGTGTCTCACTCTGTTGCCCAGGTTGGAGTGCAGTGGTATAATCTTGGCTCACTGCAACCTCCACCTGTGGGTTCAAGTGATTCTCCTGCCTCAGCCTCCTGAATAGCTGGGATTACAGGTGTGTGCCCCCACACCCGGATAATTTTTGTGTTTTTAGTAGAGACAGGCTTTCACCATGTTGGCCAGGCTGGTCTTGAACCCCCAACCTCAGGTGATCTGCTGGCCCTGGGCTCCCAAAGTGCTGGGATTACACGTGGGAGCCACTGCACCCAGCCCCTCATTCTAAACTTCAACTTAAATTATTTTCTCTGATTTCGTCAACATACCAGAAACTAAATGGGGTTTATATTTAGAGTTATTTTCCAATGCTAAGGACTGACCTTGGGAAACAGTCAATGTTTACGGATCTTCCTTCTTCCTGATTACCAATAACTGATCCATCGCACGTCCTGTAAATTCTACCTTCAATATGTATCACAAAATCCATCCATCTCTGTCCATCTCTATCACCTCAATCCAATCCAACATTATCTTTTGCTTGGACTATGCAGCAATCTCCCAATGAGTTTCTCACTTATTGCTTCTCTTCAATTCCACAGATTGATACCAAATATTCTGGATCATGCCATCACTTTGCATAAACTCTTCAAAAGCTTACTTTAAAAATCCCAATGGCCAGGCGTGGTGGCTCATGCCTGTAATCCCAGCACTTTGGGAGGCCAAGGCAGGCAAATCACCTGAGGTCGGGAGTTCAAGACCAGCCTGACCAACATGGAGAAACCCCGTCTCTATTAAAAATACAAAATTAGCTGGGCGTGGTGGTACATGTCTGTAATCCTAGCTACTAGGGAGGCTGAGGCAGGAGAATCGCTTGAACCTGGGAGGTGGAGGTTACAGTGAGCCGAGATTGCGCCACTGCACTCCAGCCTGGGCAACAAGAGTGAAACTCTATCTCAAAAAATAAATAAATAAATAAAAACAAAAATCTCAGCTTGGCTGGATGTGGAGGCTCACGCCTGTAATCCCAACACTTTGGGAGGCCAAGGAGGGAGAACTGTTTGAGTGCAGGAGTTCCAGACCAGCCTGGGCATCATAGTGAGACCTCATCTCTACTAAAAATTAAAAAATTTAGCCAGGCATGGTGGTATGTGCCTGCAGTCTCAGCTACTCAGAAGGCTGAAGTGGGAGGATCGCACCTAGGAGGTCAAGGCTGCAGCGAGACATGATCATGCCACTGTGCTCTTGGCTGGGAGACAGTCTCATCTAAAAACCACCGCCCTGCCTCCAGAAAGTTCCAAACGAAAGATAGTGACCAGCCAGAAGCAGCATTCAATGAGGTATTTCTGGATGAATGAATGTGGTCAGATCAACACGACTCAGTCTTGAGCTCTGTTCTTTTCTCAATTTATAGCTAGTACCTCAAAGGAGGTTACCTTGCAGCTAAAAATTCATAATTAATCTGATTTTTTTTTTTTTTTTTAAGGCTGGAGTGCAGTTGGCTATTCACAGGTGTGATTATCACGAACTACTGTCTCAAACTCCTGGTCTCAAGCGATCCTCCTGCCTCAGCCCCAAAAACCTGGGACCACTACTGGCACGCCAGGCCTTTTATGATTCTTAAATTACAATCTCCTGCTGGAAAGTCTTGCCCTATCTCTACTCCCAGATGTTCCTTTTGAGACCTTTTCATGGGCTGGGTGTGGCGGTTCATGTCTGTAATCCCAGCACTTTGGAAGGCCAAGGTGGGTGGGCTGCTTTAGCTCAGGAGTTCAAGACCAGCCTGAGCAACATGGCAAAATCCCGTAACTACAAAAAATTAGCCAGGCATCGCGTGCACACCTGCAGTCCCAGCTACTCAGGAGGCTGAGGTGGGAGCCTGAGCCCAGAAGTCAAGGCCATGATCCATGATCATGGAGCCATGAGCCATGATCGCGCCACTGCACTCCAGCCTCAGCAACAAAGCAAGACTGTGTCTCAAAAAAAATAAAAATAAAATAAAAAATCTCTTTCCATTTATTTTACTATATTTATTATAAGCCCAGATGGAAGAAAAAAAAAGCAATGCACAAAACAGTACATAGTATGCTACCATTTATATCAATAAAAGGGAAAAAATACATACAATTGTATGCTTATTTGCTTACATATGCATATCTCCGGCAAGATATATAAGAAACTGGTGATGTGAGTGGCCTCTAGCCAGGGAAACTGTATGGACAGAATCTGGCGTGGGAAAGAGACTTCAATAAATACCTTTTGAATTTTTAACTGGGCTAATATATTACATACTAAAAAAAAATTTTTTTTTAATACGCCTCAAACGAAAAGATTAATGTAAACCTGCTTAACTTCCCACTTTCTGGAAAGAACCATCATTTTCCTGGCAAGACTCAAAAACACTACCAGTGACCTTTGATTCCTTGTCTTTCATATTTAATCATTTACCAAATTTTCAGCACTTTCTTGAAAATATACTGGAGCTATGTTCCTTGACGTCCATTTACCATGGTGGAATAGACTTTCATTTTTTGTATCTGAATTACTGTAAAAGGTTTGGCTACTCAAAGATCTTCTGCTCCACCCTATCCCTCCTCCCCAATGTATTATTCATAACATTGCCACACTCTTTTCTTTAAACACAGTATCACTTTAGGCACCTACTCAAGAACCTGTAATGTCCCCTTCTGAACCTGTGTATTACCACATTTGGGATTAAGGAGGGAAAAAAAGAAACCACTGCTACAAATAGGCTTAATACCTTTTGTAGCAGGTATATTTCCTTCCCTATCACAGTTCCTTCCACTACCACCAGGAATGAAGTTTTCCTTAATGATTCCAGCTTACATTAACCTCTTCCTTAATTTTCTATTGCTCTTAAGTCTGTGGAATACAAGTTTACTTTTTATATTTTGTGTCAGCACATACCTGCTGTATAATCTCAGTCAAGAATCTTACCCTTTCTGTACCTTTGTTGCCTCATGTGTGAAATGCTTTCATGGGCTTTCAGTGAAGACTGTGGTAAAACACTTGTTATCAGCTATCTTACTATCATTCCGTATCTGTTTCACCTGTCACATCCTGCCTCCAAATAAAACTGCAATGAGGATTTTCCTAAACCCAGTTAATACACAATTGTGTTAAATAGTTATACATTCACACGACTCTTTTTTTTTTTTTTTGAGACAGTCTTGCTCTATCGCCCAGGCTGAAGTGTGGTAGCACAACCACAGCTCACTGCAGCACTGCCCTCCTGGGCTCAAGCAATTCTCCCACCTCACCTTCCCAAGTAGTTGAGACTACAGGTGTGTGTCACCATGCCCAGCTAATTTATTTTTATATTTTTTGTAGCGAAAGTCTCAGTATGTTGCTCAGGCTGGTCTTGAACTCCTGGACTGAAGTGATCTTCCTGCCTCAGCCTCCCATAGTGTTGAGATTACAAGTGTTGAGCCACTGTGCCTAGTATGACTCGTTTTTATTATTTTTTTAAGATATATTGCCCAGCCTGGGGTGCAATGGCCATGCACAGGCACAATCATAGCATACTACAGCCTCAAACTCCTGGCCTCAAGTGATCCTCCAGCCTCAGCCTCCCAAGTAGCTGGGACCACAAGCACATGCCACCATACCTGGCTTTGACTCTGCTTTTGATTCAGTCAGTATCAGTGGGACTGATGTTAAGTAACTTAAAATTTCTGTCACACCTATCAGGTATCTTATTTCATGTTGTATCATATAATGATTCTCTTCTCTTTCCAACATGTTTAAATGCTTAAGTTTATTGAGTAAGTACATCTTCTTCCATTAACTACTTCAGTATTGTGCACAGTAAGGAAGAAAGTGACGTAAATCAATAACGACTTTTCAATATCCAGTCATATGACATTCAGCTTGACTCATTCTAACTCCTTTTAAGCTCACAATTCGGTACTTCATTTTTGAAAGAAAAGATGTATCTTGAGCACACAATTTAGTAGTTGGCTCATTTTAAAACTGTAATGTTAAAAGAAGAATGTTAAACATCTCCTCTGAATTTACTCAATTTTTTTTTCTTGAGACAGGGCCTGGCTTTGTCTTTCTGACTGGAGTGTAGTGGTACAATCATGGCTTACTACAGTCTTGACCTCCCAAGCTCAAATGATCCTCCCATCTCAGTTCCCAAAGTAGCTGGCACTATAGCTGCACACCACCACACCTGGACAATTTTTGAATTTTTTTTTTTTTTTTGTAGAGATGGGGTCTTGCTATGTTGTGCAGGCTGTTCCCAAAATCCTGAGCTCAAGGCATCCTCCTGCCTTGGCCTCCCGAAGCGCAGGGAGTGCAGGTGTGAGCCACCACGCCTGGCATAGTCAACATATTTTAATACAGCAAAATGGCCTATAACCATCTCATTCACTTACTCATTAAGTTTTTAATAAAAAACCCACTAATGGGAACAAAAAATTTTTTTAACCCATTACTATAGTCCCAGCTATTGGAAAAGCTGAGGTGAGAGGATCATTTGAGTCTAGGAGTTCAAGCTCAGCCTGGGCATCATAGCAAGATCCCATCTCTGAAAACAAATTTAAAAAAAAA
>NW_012117844.1:585149-595379 GCF_000951035.1 Colobus angolensis palliatus | reverse complement strand
CAGCCTCCCGAGTAGCTGGGACTACAGGCGCCCGCCACCTCGCCCGGCTAGTTTTTTGTATTTTTTAGTAGAGACGGGGTTTCACCGTATTAGCCAGGATGGTCTCGATCTCCTGACCTTGTGATCTGCCCGTTTCGGCCTCCCAAAGTGCTGGGATTACAGGCTTGAGCCACTACGCCCAACCGGAAATTAGTAACTTTCTAGACTAATTTATTGAATAATCTAAATGATGCCTTTTACAAAGGATAATTCTAACAAACATAGAAAAATATTACTGTATTTGGAAATTTCAATTTGTGTAACTTCAAAAAACTACAAATTAAGCTGAATACAGTGGCTCACACCTGTAATCCCAGCACTGTGAAGGTGCTGAAGCAAAAGGATCACTTGAGGCCAGGAATTCAAGATCAGCCTGGGCAAACATAGTGAGACCCCGTCTCTACAAATACAACAACAAAAAAAATTTGTAATAAATTTTTTTAAAGTGCAAATTTAGCCTGGACAACATGAGACCCCATCTTTACAAAAGTTTTTAAAAATTAGCCAAGCACGGTTGCTCACATCCATAATTCCAGCTACTCAGAAGGCTGAAACTGGAGGATCGCTTGAGCACAGGAGGTTGAGGCTGTAGTGAGCTGTGATCAAACCACTGTACTCCAGCGTGGGGGACAGAAGGCCCTCGCAAAAAAATTATTTTCAAAAGTGCAAACTGAAAATTTGGGTGAAAATATGAAAAACCACATCCATTACAAGGAACTAAGTTTAACAAAACCCCTAAATGGCCCTATGATTTTCATTAGAAAAGTGTACTCGATTTAAACAAAACTAAACAGGTAATATCATTCACACAAGTTTTTCAGTCTTTTATAGCGCTTCAATATTCTTCTCATTACCAGAGTTATCTTATATACCTGAATGTTATGTTGCAAAAAAAAAAAAAATTAAAAAATAAACTATTAAAAAAGCCCAAATATTGTATTATTTACATGTGATTACAGAAAACATTTCCAAATGGTGTAGTTTTTCTAAATAATGCAATTTTTCCAACACTTTATACTTAGTGTATACAAAAATGCTAATTATCTAGAACTAATTTTCTAGTAGAGTAACATTATACATGAAATTACCTACATGTCCTAATGATTCTAAAGTATTCATAGAACCACTGTGTATTTTTAACTTACGCTGGGTGACTATTTTAAATACAAACCTACTCCATAATGTGATCTTTCCAAAGTAACAACAGCTAAAGGATCTTATACACAATCTGAGAATGCATTATTATAACTAAATTTGTAGGGAACTGCTTATGACTTAGTTACATTTAAGAACAAAGTTCCTGATAACTTTATATTCATGCAGATAAGTGAAATACTGTAAAAAAAAAAAAAAAAATTAGTATTTCTTTCCCCACAAAGAAGCAAGCAAACAAAAACAAACTAAAAGTGATTATCTGGTAAAAATTCAGTATAAAGACAGAGAGTAAGAGCTGCTTGGCTAACTTAGAAATTAAATTTACTTAAATGTCTACCTTAAAATGTCTAAGGTATAGGAAACATCTTCAGGTTTTCAATTCAGGACAAATGTTTAATTTGCTTCTCCATCAAAAAAGACACACAATATTTTCTAAACAGAGAAAATAAGCTATGAATTGAATATTGAAAATTTTTAAGTATTTCAAATAACTGATTAAGAATGTGTTGTATACATAAAACAATTGTTTAACAGTAAGACTTTGTATTAATAAGCTGCACAACAGACAGAAGTTTATTCCTCCAACTATGAAGTACTTGTTTCTGGGCATCCAAATTTTCATATACCTTGAAGAGGGCACTGATGCTGTAAATGTAATCCTAAAATAATTTATCTTCCTCCAAAAATCTCTGCCATCGTGACTTTACATACCACACACATACAAAATACCTGGAAATAATTCAAATGTATAACAATAGGTGTATGTCATACATAAGAATACTATACAGTTTAAAAAGAAAACTAGATCTACATTGTTAACATGAACAAATATTCAAAATGAATGTGTGAAAAATGCAAGCTGCAGAATACATGTAAGAGTACGATATCAACTGTGTAAAGTTTAAAAACACACAACAGACTACATATTATTTATGGATACATACATATGCAGAAAAGGTATAAAAGCATGTACACAAAGAATACACATCAACTTCAGAATAGTGGTTACCTATGTAGGGGATGGCGAATGTAAAGAACGGGATGGATACAAACAAGCTTTAACTCTATCCATAATGTTCAATATTACAGAAGTATTTGAAACAAATATGGCATAACGTTAACATTGGTAAATCTGGTGGTGTTACAGTAGACACCCATTATTCTCTGTACTTTTCAATTTTAATATATTTCATAATAAAAATAAAAACATTCACAGAATAAAAAAAGCTCCAATCACTGCTACCATTTTCAGATTAATCAGGCATGCTAAAACACAACACACATTTTCTTTCCCAAATAAGACAATAAATATTAACAGAAGATGTTACATAATTGGCAATGTACACTTTTATAAAGTATCCATTGATTACTATATTAAAAATACACAATTAAACAGCAGGATTTAATGCTTCTACTTCAAAACCTCTACCTTTACTTGAGTCAAAGGATTTAATTTCACACCACAAACAGGCTTTCCTTGCTTTAAGAATATCCCTTTGAATTTTGCTTTATGTCATTTCCTTTAATTCAGAATAAAAGGTTTCATGTACAAGGTATAGAAGAGACTTGACTAACTACAGTTAAATAATACTAATAAATACACCTTAGAATAAACCGACAGTGGCTCAATCCAAAAATGATAATGATCACCAGTACAAAAACTTTCACTTTTCATTCTGAAATTTTAACCTGCAAGAGAAATACACATGATCTCTGTTCACCAAATATGTTTTTTTCTTGTCAGGAAAGTTTTCCCACCTTTGTCAGATTAATACTTCCTTGATCACAGATGAAGTCTTTCAAATTAAAGATAAACAACTACTTGCCTGTTGTTTCTGATATGCAGTATTTGGATTTATCTTTGATTCCAAGAGTAGTGATCCTGAAAGATAAAAAATAATATATAATAAGTCTCAGATGATAAAACCCTGAAAAAAATAAGAATACACATTAAAGTCGGGCACGGTGGCTCACGTCTGTAATTCTAGCACTTTGGGAGGCCGAAGCAGGCAGATTACGAGGTCAAGAGATCGAGACAATCCTGGCCAACATGGTGAAACTGTCTCTACTGAAAATACAAAAATTAGCTGGGAGTGGTGGCACGTGCCTGCAGTCCCAGATACGCGGGAGGCTGAGGCAGGAGAATCGCTTGAGACAGAGAGAGGAGGCAGAGGTTGCAGTAAGCCCAGATCACGCCACTGCACTCCAGCCTGGCAACAGAACAAGACTCTGTCTCCAAAAACAAAACAAAACAAAACAAAACACATTAAAAAAACACACACCACCCCCAAACTTTTCATGTCTTCTTACCCAGCTGGATATCTTAATAAAATGTATTCAAATTCACATTTTCTCTCCAAATCCAGGCTTCATATTTAATCTAAAATATTTCACCCTATTCCCATACACCCTTAAAGAAAATATTCATCTAAAACCAACATTCAAACCAAGGAATAAGGAGACTGGATGACTATTAAAATTTTATTGAAATAAAAATTTTAAGGTCTAAATGACCACTTCAAGCCATTCTTTTTAACAAAAGTTGTTTTATTGCATTCCCAGTTTAACAAATAATGCAAATTACAAAACAAAATCATGACAGGGATTAAATACTTAGTGTAGAAATTACAGTGCTGCATTTATCCTTTTCTCGTGAAGAACAAAAGAATACCTTCTGTAGAAATAAGTGATAACTATTTAAAATAAAAGGGAACGAGCAAGAATACAAAATATGTCAAGAATAAACCTAAGATTATTTTTCTAACTGCCCATATCAGTTGTTCAAATCAAGTCCAGATTACACTATAAAAGGCATTTTAATTACGGCTCTACATTTTGTAATTTAAAATACTTCACATGACTACAATAAACCAAAGAATACAGCAGTTTACAACCCGCTCTGGTGTCCCAACTTGCTTAGATTGTAAGGCATTCACTTTCTCATAGCGCCTTCTACAAAGGCAGCCCGAAGAAATCCCAGACTAAAGATGTATGTGCTTGTGTGTCCATGTATCGTGGCAACAGTCAGCAATACAGACAGGAAAAGGTGCCTTTTGGTTTTCCCCAGCACCTGTCGACTGTGGCACCTGGTTAGTACAATTGTTTTGTTTTGTTTTTTTTAACGAAACTCGGAAAGAAAAGTTTCGCTAAACCGTTTCTACTACACGTATAATGGATAAGAAAATAAAGGAATAAACGGGGAGGAGGGTGTCAGCTCCTAGGGCGACATCAGTACCTAGTCTCTCACTACTTCCTCCCTTCTCTCTCACACTCTTCCCTCTTTAAAAGAGGAGGGACTGGAAAGGAAGGAGTCCAATGCTTAAGAGGGATGGGAGGCGGACAGAGTCTCGCTCTCTGAGGATAAGTCCAGTCAAAAGCACAGTAGTTTGTTTTTGCCGTACACAAGAGTCAGCTCAGAACCAACAGGCTGTCCCTAAGTGGTAGCAACGGTAACGGGCCCAGGGCCCTAAACCCCAGGCTGTGCCCGGATCAGAGGCACTATCCCCTATTCTACGGTTCCGATAACCTTACCGTCGGACTCTGCCCGAACGAGCAGCGACATCCCCTTGAGCTCCTCCACGTAAGTGGAGGAGACGTGCCCGGTGCCTCGGTCGTCCCATTGCCGGTCTTCGTTCAGGGTATAGACCTTCACTCGCCGCCGCGTATCCGACATGGTGGCTGCTGTCTCCACCGCTCCAGCCGCCGCCTCCTCGCTCACCTCGTCTGCGCCCCTCACTCTTGGGAGACGGTAGAGGCGGTAGTGGCGGTGGCGGCGGCGGCTCCGGAGAGGCCCGAATTCACCATGGCTTCAAAGGTTCAGCCGCGAGAAGGGGTGACAAGAGCCACTGAGACCCTCCGCCCGGAGGCCCGGTTACCTCTCACTTCACCCCCGCATACACCCACCCTCCCGTCCCTTTGCCCCACAGGGCTCGCTCGCTCTCCCGCCGCCGCCGCGGTAACTACTACAGATCCGCCATCTTGTAACCCGACTCTCTCTGCCTTTCTCTTCCTCCTCCAGCAGGCTCGCACGGGCTGTCCTAGCAGGGGCTACGGCGGCCGACAAGTCCCATGAACAGCACCTCCGCTTCTGCACGCGCTTCCCAGGCCGGAGTGCTCGGCGCTCTCGCGAGGAGGGTACCCGACCAGGGCGGGAGTACTTCAGCGAGACTTCCTCCTCTTTCGGCCCCGCCTTCTGGCGCGGGGTCGAAATTGGGCGGGAGGTTCTCGCGTTCTCCCGGTCCCCGCTTGGGCCGCGAGAGGCCGCTAGGTGGAAGGCTACTGCGGTTCTGCACTTCGTCGGGTTGTTGGTTGGCTGGTAACAGGGTTTGACGTTCCGAGCGACTCAGCTCTGAGGAAAAAGCAAAGCAAACCGGAGAAGTACGTAGCCTTGAAGCGGAGTAACCAGGGACAGAAAGGAAGGAAAAGTGCTTTCATACCTTGACGGAAGGAAGCTCACTCCGTCCGCCTGAGGGGGAAAAAAAAGTTTAAACCTTTCTGTGAAAAAGAAAAAACGTGGAGCCCTTTCAGCCGAATGGAAGCCCACTAAACCTCGTTATGGAGTCTGTTATAATTAAGCATTTGCCCAGGAATTGTCTATGGACACGACTCTCCAGGCATTTCGTGCAAAAGTGTGTTGACGAATTCCTGTTTTCCGCAGAGCGCCTCACCGTGAAGGCTCTTAGTAGCTGACGATTGAAAAGCACATTTTCCGCTTCATGAAAATACAGTGCTCTTCTTCTTTTTGTAACCTTGCAAAGTAAATCTGCAGATAAGTTTAGGGACGTGGCGGGGAGCTACTTTCCTAACACATTTTATTTTTTTGATATTTCTGAGTTTCTTGTGGGCATTTCCTGCGTTCTCTACAGGGGTATTCTGCACTGAAGAAGGGAAGGAGGAATTCTCTCTGCATTGAGGTTATTATCGCACATTGTGCGGTGGATATAGTCACGCGCTGGGTCGTAGTAGCGTGTCGTTTATTTCAGTACCAGCTCGCTCTTGGTAGAATCCCTCTATTCGTTTTGTTGTTTTTGATACTCTCCTCTCTGCCGCCCAGGCTGGAGTGCAATGGCGCGATCTCGACTCACTGCAGCCTCAGCCTTCAGGGCTTAAGCGAGCCTCTCACCTCAGCCTCCCGAGTAGCTGGGACCATAAACGCCCGCTCCCCACCCCCGCTATATTCGTTCTTTAATACAGTCTCTCAGCTTGTTCAGCTGCCACTTCGGTGCAGCTCGTTAGCCAGATTGGTGAAAACCAGGCGAGAAGCGCACACTGACCCTGCAGTGCATCTTGGGAGTTGTAGTCATAACAAATCAATGGTCTTGTTAAAACATGCTTACGTTTTGACCAGATCCCTTATGTGTGGACACCCTTCAGCAGTACACTACGACGTGGGTCAGTGTACAGAACACATGCTGATAGAAATAATTTCAAAATCTGGATTCATCTTTTTTTAAATCTACAGGAGACCTCAGAAAATGTACTAAATCATAATATAATACGTAACAATAGAGCCAGTTAATCGATGTGATGATTGTGGACAAAATGTATTTTGACCTTAGAGAAAATAACATCTCTGCCTTGGAAGAGTCAGAATGCTTCACACAATTTTTGAGCCTGATGTTAGACACTCCAGCCTTCTGTCCGAGCCTCACCCTTCGGTTATTCCTCAGGAAGACTGAACTTGGGAAGAGGATTATGCAGACCCTGGAGTCCAGCTTGGCTTTTGGGGTAGGGAATTCTAGAGTGCCCACAGCATGGTTTGAAAAAGGGAGAGTAGGCTACACGTGGCTGCAGTCCCATGATTCCATGGATTTCAGACCTCTCCAAAGCACAGGGCCCACCCAGTGCTTGCCTAAGTCTGAGGGCCCCCCACAACCACATTTTCCCCAGCAGTTGTTCTTTAATTCCGGCTGTCATCAAAGTTCCACTTCAAAGAGTTGTTAACCAAATAAGCCCACAATCTTCCTTTTTTGTTGTTTTGAATAACTAATGCCTTTACACATATGAAATTAAAAAGACAGGCTGGGCATGTTTGCTCACACCTGTAATCCCAGCACTTTGGGAGGGCGAGGCGGGCGGATTGCCAGAGGTCATAAGATCGAGACCAGCCTGGCCAACACCGTGAAACCTCGTCTCTACTAAAAATATAAAAATCAGCTGGGCGTGGGGGGGGGGGGGGTAGGGCCTGTAATCCCAGCTACTTGGGAGGCTGAGGCAGGAGAATCGCTTGAACCAGGGAGGCAGAAGTTGCAGTGAGCCAAGATTGCGCCACTGCACTCCAGCCTGGGTGACAGAGTGAGAGACTGTCTCAAAAAAAAAAAAAAAAAAAAAGGCAAACGTATATAGTGAAAACTAAGCCTTCTTTTTTAGTCTTTGTCTCCTGACACTCATGGAATTTTCCTCTTGGAATCACCTCTATTCCATTTTCCTGTGTATGTTGCCAGAGCAGGGCTGGCTTCATGGAGGTGACCTGTACAGATAGGCACTTGGTTTAAGTTTTGCTATCACTAACTTGAAATTCAGAAGTTTCTGAACAAGGGCCCTGCAGTTTTATTTTGCACTGGGTCCACAAAGTATGTATCTAATCCTGTTCCAGAGATATTCTATGCATATACAGGTAACTATATATAAATGTGTATGTAGTGGTCCAGTAGTGGTCCGGGGCCTGTTAGGAACTGGGCAGCACAGAAGGTGAGTGGCCGGGGAGCCAGCATTTTGGCCTGAGCTCCGCCCCCTGTCAGATGAGTAGGGGCATTCGATTCTGGTAGGAGCGAGAACCGTATTGTAAACTGCACATGCAAGGGGTCTAACTTGTGCACTCCTTATGAGAATCCAACTCCCCCCTTGCATGGAAAAATTGCCTTCCACAAAACCAGTCCCTAGTGTCAAAAAGGTTGGGGACCTCTGTAGTAGGCTACACCATCTAGGTTTGTTTAGGTACATTCTATGATGTTCACACAACAACAAATCACCTGATGATGCATTTTTCAGAAAGTATCCCCATTGTTAAGGGACACATGACTGTAATGGAATACTATTCTTTTCCTTCCTTTTTATTTTATGTATTTTTTGTGGAGACAGGGTCTCTACATATTGGTGCCCAGGCTGGTCTCAAACTCCTGAGCTTAAGGATCTGCCTGCCTTGACCTCCCAAAGTGCTGGGATTACAGGTGTGAGCCACCATATCTGACCCCCTGACCCCCACTTTTTTCTTTCTTTTTTTTTTTCTTTTGAGACACAGTCCAGGCTGGAGTGCAGAGGCGTGATCTCAGCTCACTTCACCCTCCGCCTCCCGGGTTCTAGCTATTCTCCTGCCTCATCCTCCTGAGTAGCTGGGATTATAGGCACCCACCACCACGCCCAGCTAATTTTTGTATTTTTAGTAGAGATGGGGTTTCACCATGTTGGTCAGGCTGGTCTCAAACTCCTAACCTCAGGTGATCCACTTGCCTCAGTCCCCCACAATGCTGGGATTACAGGCGTGAGCCACCGCACCTGGGACAGCCTTTTTTGGGTCAGTGTATATATAGAGCTAACTCATTCTACTTAATGGCTACATAGTATCCCACTGTGATAGCCGCAAGAGGCAAACAAATCCTAGGCAGACAGGGGCAGGTTCCTGGTGAAACCATTCCTTCAAGCCGAGGACAGTTTAAAGGCTAGTCACAAATCCAGGATAAATCCACAGACCAGATTGAGAACCTCTCTTCCCATTTGGCTTGCTTTCTTCTGATTGATCCCCACCCTTCACCTATTTTACACATACCTACCCTTCCCTAATTGTTTTTTTACACTGTCATGCCTACCTTTGAGTGGTGCCGTTGTTTTAGCCTTTTTTGCATACTCACAAACCAATCAGCATGCACTCCCTCATTCTGAGCCCATAAAAGCCCTGGACTTAGCCACATTGAGAGAGAGACCATCTGACTTTCAGTGAGGGACCACCCTTGCATCCTTTCTTCCCTGAGAGCTGTTTCATAGTTCAAATAAAACTCTTCTCCACCTTCCTCACCCTTTGTCAGCTAACCTCATTCTTGGACATGGAACAAAAACTCCACCCACCACAGATACAAAGCAGGCTGTATACACTGTGGCCCTTCGCCCTCTACTGGTGGAGGGCAACCACTCCACGCAATGCGATGGGAAGCAGCAGTGGGGCAGAGCCACTCCTGAAGCCACGGGCCCGAGTGGGGCAATGGGACTAATAGAGCTGTTAACATGCCACTGTCCATTGGGCTGCAGACGGTGGAACTAACAGAGCTCTTCGCATAGTGTAACACCCCCTTCTGGGGCTTCAGGGTCATGAGCCCCCCTGTTTGGGTGCCACCACATTTCCCTCAATGCGACACACCTGGTCCATCTGCAAGCCCTGCAGAGAGCCCACTCTTGCCATGCACTCGCTCACTCACACACCCCCTCCTGCCAGGGGCTGAGGCCGTGGTGGCTGCAGGATTCGAGTCTGAGCACAAGCCGAGTAGATGGGGTGTTGCCAGCCAGAGGTCTCCGGCTGTTAAAGTGGTCAAGAAAAATCCTGCATCAACTGCATAGATGTACCCCAATTTATTTAACTTATTTCTTGTATATTTGTGTCATTTCCAATGGTTTGTAATTTCAAACAAATGATTGTGCAAAAGTTGTTTTATGGGTGCCAATATCTTTGTAGGTTAATTTCCTAGAGCCAAGTTTTTCAACCTAAACACCACTGACATTTGGGGCTGGATAATTTGTTGTGAGGTGCTGTCATGTGCATTATATGATGTATCCTGTCCACCCCTATATATTATGAAAAATATTTCAGTGGCCAGAATCCTTTCAATGACTTAAAAGGCCCTTTTTATCCTGCTTCTGCCTACCTCTCCAGCTGCATCTTAGAACCCAAACACTCTTTTTTCAGATTCATGCCCACGCTTGCTGTAGTGTCTTTGCACAGGTATTCTTTGTCTGGAGCTTTCTTCCCCACCAATCATCTCCTAATAACTCCCATTTTATCTTTTTGGAGCTTTCTTCCCCACCAATCATCTCCTAATAACTCCCATT
>NW_012117844.1:575970-583759 GCF_000951035.1 Colobus angolensis palliatus | reverse complement strand
GCCATTCAAAGCTCTGCATGGTTTGGTCCCTATCTGGCTTTCTATTCTCAAGAGCAAAACTATAGACTTCTGGCCTTCTTCAGGGTGATATTTCTCTTTCAATCATAGTCCCTCTCCAACCACCTACCAAATATCAGTTTTTAGAAGTCTTTTCTCTTGCAGGGAGTAGAGAGGGGGCAGTAATAGTTCATTCAGGGATTCCCCCATATCCTTCCTGGATAAAGGTATTCTAGAAGGAGGCAGAGGAAGGAGGCTAGAGGTCCCACTGTTTGGCATTCAGGCTTTCACTTAATGCTCACTTTAGCTCTGCTTCACAATCCCCTACTATCTACTGTGACTAATGTTCTCAAGTCAAGAGTCTCTCCTATTCTAGAAAATATATCAGGATCCTGGGATGTGGTGGTGGTGTTATAGGGGCATGTGTGGGTGAGTGTGTGGGTATGAGTGTGTGTGGGGGGGTGGCAGTCCTTTGGTTATATGGGACTGGGAAGTAGACCCAGGGCTGTAGCTGTTCTTTATGTAGGCTTTCACCCTTCCTCAAAATTTTCTGCCCTGATCCTTTCCAATTTTTTTGTGGAAATAATTACCTCTTTTTATTTATTTATTTAATTTTTTTGAGATGGAATCTTGCTCTGTCGCCCAGGCTGGAGTACAGTGGTGTGATCTCGGCTCACTGCAACCTCTGCCTCCCGGGTTCAAGCGATTCTCCTGCCTCAGTCTCCCGAGTAGCTGGGACTACAGGTGCCTGCCACCATGTCAGGCTAAATTTTTTTATTTTTAGTAAAGACGGGGTTTCACTGTGTTAGCCAGGATGGTTTCAATCTCCTGACCTCGTGGTTCGCCTGTCTCGGCCTCCCAAAGTGCTGGGATTACAGATGTGAGCCACTGCACCCAGCCTTAGCTCTTTTGTTTTTTTAATCACCTGTAGGGGCTTTTAGATTGTGCCTTTTGCTGTTAAGTCTACTTCTACTCTTCCATCGGCTTGTCATATAACCATTTGTTGAAACTGCTTTTGCATTTTGTTTGCCTTTTGGGCTCTACACTTCTTAAAAAATTTACTTAGCTGTCAAAGAGATGACATACTGTGTATGGTTAATTTTCCATGTCTTCTGGTGTTCTAATATATTTTTATGGTTTTTAAATGTTTAGTTCTTTAATCCAGTTAGAATTTTAAAAATATATATGAAGTAGGATGATGCTAATTTACAAATTTTCCTCCAAATGGATATCCAGTTGTCTCAACATCATGTACAGAAAAAACAATCTGAAAATGCTATCCTTTCATATTATATACTAAATTTACATGCACACATATATACATATATATAGGTTTGAGTCTGAATTCACTGTTTCAATTGCTGTAGTTGGTCAATTCTAGTATGATAGTTTTTATTGCTACAGTTTTGGAGTGATTGTGGGGTTATTTTTGAAACAGGGTCTGGCTATCTTGCTCAAACTGGTCTCAAACTTATGGGCTCAAGCAATCCTCCCATCTCGGCCTCCTAAAGTGATGGGATTCTAGGTATGAACCACTGCACCTGGCCCTGGATTGCGTTTTGACAGTGGCCATAGAAGTTTCCACTCAGATCTTCAAGAGAAACCTACTCTGGGGACTACAGGTCACTGACAGCCTGTAGTCAGTGCCACCCCTTTGGAACCACCATGCATTCACATCAATGCCAAATATCTCGAGTTGCCCCCAGCTAGTGGCTGAGCACAGTAGGAGTACTAAACTTGTTCTTTCTTGCCCATTGCAGAACTCCTCTAATGGGCAACTATGGCTTGGGGAAACTTCTCATCAGCCTGGATGAGACTGTCTTAGAACTACAGTGTAGTCCAGGCTCTTTCTACCCAATATTTCCTTCTCTTCTTTTTACAGAAGTCAGGCCTGTACCACAGTCTGAAGGCTCTCTGCCAATTCCTGAGCCTTCCCACTTTATCCTTCACAAACATTTTCCCCAATAAATATCTTGCATGTCTAATCCCTTCTTGGCATCTGCTTCTCTGAGCACCAAAACAGATAGGTGGTTCACCAAGTGGTGCAAGAAAACAGATAGTAAGATGGGTTTTGGGGAATGGCTTATTTGGTCCCTGGCACAAAGCAGCCATTTGAGTCCTGATTTAGCCAGCAGTGACCTAGGAAAACATCCCAGAGAAGGGAAATCCTCTTGCCTGTGCAATTCAGGCATTTAAAAGATAGGGGGAATACGATGCCTACAAAGACAGCAGAGCTGGCCAACTGTTACTAAGACAATTAATGCCTTGCAGATGGATAATGAGAAACTGAGAGCACTTAAACAGTTAAAGGCTAAGTGTGGGAGCCAGGGGGCTTCTCTGGAGCTTAACAAAGAAGCTTTTATTTCCTGCAATGGAAGAGCAGAAATGGGATTTGATGGTCACAGAGCTCTAAAGATATTTGAATGCTCAGCCTAGGGAGATCCAGTATGTAGTCAGGGCCCTGGTTGGGGAAACCAGCCTGAAGCTTTGAAACATGGGATAGGTGCCCCTGAGGATTTTGGCTCTGTAGATACCTCTGGACACTCAAGAGCTTCCAGAACTGGCTCATACTTCCTAGTAAGAGCAAGCACTTCCCTCATTACAGAAAGCCCTCTTCCGTAATTGTTCTCAGTTCTTCTCCTGGCTGCCAGGCCAAGGTAATTGGAGTTAACATCTCAGCATAATCTGCCTAGGAAGTGTTGGCCCTGATAAGAAAGGAACGATTACACACAGAAGGAATTGAAGTAAGTTAGCATGACTAGCAGGAGCCAGAGAAGCACAATTAGAATTGGATTTTAAGGGTGTTCAATTAAGGGGCCTGGAATTTAAGATGAGATAAGCAAGACTTTATGGACTTGGAGTACTTTTTTGGGACAGATTTAACCTCAGCAAGTAGTCCCGAGGTTAGCTTTTCAAAGCCTGGAAAAAGTGACGGCTTTGAAAAAGTGGAAATGAATTCACACCATGGCAGCTTTTAACTTGAGGAGAAGATAGCTATTTATTTTGGCATACTTATGTGGTTACTGCTCACTTACTAGTCCCAATTGTTTTGTAACCAGTATTTATTTATTTATTTATTTATTTATTTAGAGATAGTCTCATTCTGTTGTCTAGACTGGTGTGCAGTGGTGCACTCTTGGCTCATTGCAACGCCTATGTCTCAGGGTTAAGCCATCCTCCCACCTCAGCCTCCTAATTTTTGCATTTTTTTGTAGAGATGAGGTTTCCCCATGTCACCCAGACTGGTCTTGAACTCCTGGACTCAAGTGATCTGCCCATTTTGGCCTCCCAAAGTGCTGGGATTACAGGCGTGAGCCACCACACCGGGACTGTTTTTTTTGTTTTTTGAGATGGAGTCTTGCTCTTGTTGCTGAGGCTGGAGTACAATAGCATGATCTCAGCTCACTCCAACCTCCACCTCCCGGGTTTGAGCAATTCTCCTGCCTCAGCCTCCTGAGTAGCTGGGATTACTGGTGCCTGCCACTACACCTGGCTAATTTTTGTATTTTTAACAGAGACGGGTTTTCACCATGTTGGCCAGGCTGCTCTTGAACTCCTGACTTTGTGATCCGCCCACCTCAGCCTCCCAGGAGTTTGAGATCAGCACCTGGGCAACAGAGCGAGACCTCACCTCTACTAAAAAAAAAAAAATTAACCAGGCATGGTAGTGCATGCCTGTAGTACCAGGTACTTGGGAGGCTGAGGCAGGATCCCTTGAGCCTAGGAATTCGAGCTTGTAGTAAGCTATGATTGTTATCACTGCCTGAGTGACAGAACCTGTCTAAAAAATAAATAGTGGTTTTTAGGTGATCATCTGCAAATATTTTTGTTCTTTCCCTGTATCCCTTTTTAATCTCATCACACTGATTAGGACATCCAGAACACTGGTGATTCTTGTTTTGTTCCTGACTTTAATGGCCATGTTTCCAGTGTTGTATACATGTTTCTAATTTTTGATACATACCACTTGTGACGTTAAGGACATTTCCTGATATTCTAAACTCTCTAGGACATTATGACATGAATATTGAATTATAAGAAATGTCTCTTTTTAGCCTGGGCAACATAGTGAGACCCTGTCTCTAAAACAACAACAACAACAACAACAACAACAAAATTGGCTGCCATGCTGGTGCATGCTTGTAGTCCCAGCACCTCAGAAGGCTGAGGCAGGAGGATCGCTTCAGCCCAGGAGTTTGAGGCTACAGTGAACTATGATCCTGCCACTGCACTCCAGCTTGGGCAACAGAGCAAGACCCTGTCTCTAAAAAAGAAAAAGAAAAACAGGACCATTTTTTGCATCTGGTGACCATATGGTTTTCCTATAATATTATGACAATTTATAACTGTTCTCATAAATGGTAACGATCTATAAATTTTTATGTTTGCTTTTTTTTTTTTTTTAAATCATCTCTTCTGGGCAATTGCATTAAATTTTATAACTACAGTATTAAAAAACTATTTATAGTCAACAACTCAATTTTGGTTTTCATGAAACACTGGGTATTTTTCAATGCTTCCCATCCCATGCAGGATGAAGTCAGAGTCCTAAATCTCATATTCTAAACTCCTACACAATCTGACCTCTACTTACTGGCTTCTTCATCCATTGATAAAACTGTCCCTACTCTACAAACTGCCTTTCCCTTTATAATTGTCCTTTAAAGCCCAGCTCAAATACTAGCTCTCTATATTGAAATCCAATTCAAATTCCACTTCTTAGAAACCTTCATTTTTCCTTCTAGTTTACCTCTTCTCTATCTTTTTATAAAGCATGACTTTTAAAAAACCTTCATTAGAGTGCTCACCAACCTGCCTTTCATTAACTAGTAACTCTGTATTAGACTATATTTAAGTCCCTTAAGGAAACAAATGATTCTACAGCAGAGTACTATGCTCCTAATAGGTAGGTTTAAAGTTTTTATTACATTAAAATTAATTTTATTAATTTCAGTTATATTGAAGCCTCTTGCAATGATTTGAGATATGCTTGAGATGGCAAAACTGAGGTTGCTTTAAATATTACCTCTACAAAAGTCACTTATTACCAAATTTCTTTTTAGATCATTTTATCTATATGTTGGTTGATGACTTCATATTTGTATTTAATGAGTCAGACATCTCTCTCTTTTTTTTGAGACAGGGTCTGGCTCTGCTGCTCATGACTGGAGTGCAGTGGCACAATCACAGCTCACTGCAGCCTTGAATTACCAGGCCCAAGTGATCCTCTGACCTCAGCCCTCAGCCTACCAAATAGCTAAGATTACAGGTGTGTACCACCATGCCAGGCTAATTTTTGTATTTTCTGTAGAACGAGGTGTGACCATTTGGCCCAAGCTGGTACTGAACTCCTGGGCTCAAGTGATCCACCCACCTTGGCCTCTCAAAGTACTGGGATTACAAGCCACCACACCCAGGCCATCTTTCTCTTTAAAACTATTTTGTTCATTGGCCAGGTGCGGTGGCTCACACCGGTAATCCCAGCACTTTGGGAGGCCGAGGCGGGAAGATCACGAGGTCAAGAGATTGAGATCATTCTGGCCAACATGGTGAAACCCCATCTCTACTAAAAACACAAAAATTAGCTGGGCATGGTGGTGTGCACCTGTAGTCCCAGCTACTCGGGAGGCTGAGGCAGGAGAATCCCTGAACCTAGGAGGCGGAAGCTGCAGTGAGCTGAGATCACACTACTGCACTCCAGGCTGGTGACAGAGTGAGACTCCGTCTTAAAAACAAAAACAAAAACAATAAAAACCCCTATCTTGTCCCTTTTAGTTTCTATTTATGTAACAGATCCTATTGTCCTCACACTCCTCAGGCTGAAATCCTTAGTCATAACTGCTTCTCTCTTTCCTCCACTTTCTACTCACTCCCCGTTTTATCTGGGTCAAATCCATCCATTATCCCTTGTATTTGCTCTGCAACATCTTGGTATGTGCCCAGCCCACTTTTTCTGAGTACACTCTCTTCTCAGAAGTAAGCTCGTGGTAATTGCCTGACTAGTTGCTTATACCAGGTTTAGGGTTACCAGATTTAGCAAATAAAAATATAGACAATTGTCTGACCAGTTGCTTATATCTGGCTTATGGTTACCAGACTTAGCAAATAAAAATATAGGACATTCAGTTAAATTATTTGAATTTCAGATAAACAAGGAATAATCTTTTAGTGTTACATGGGACCTACACTGAACATCTGTTTATCTGTAATTGCAATTTAATTTGGCATCATTATTTTATCTGGCAATCTCAGGCAGGTTTAACACCTTTTCCAAGCTGAGCTTCTCATTTCCTCCAAAAGAACACAACCTTAAGGACAGGTAACATCCTGTGGGACAGCCATCCTTTGCCCTATGCTGGAGAAAACAGGTTTGCAGAGAATAAAAACAAACAAATAAATAAACATTTAAAAAAGCAGTTGTGTGGAAAGCAGCACAGAAGAGAGGCCATGAGACTCCATAATTAAGCAGAGATGAACTGCCCTAGTTCTTAATGGCTTGTTAGTCTTCATTCCAGTCTTCCACAGGGTGTGACTTGGCTTCCATAAAATAAACTCACGGTCCCGTGATCATTTTCCCTCTTTGCTTTAGCAAGAATCTTTAACTAAAATAGCTCTCCTTTCATTTCCACTGTCTACCACTCTAGTCTCAACTCTCATGAGTCTGAAATTTTGTAAAAGCCTGATAAACTTGTCACATGATTCCAGTGTCTACCAATTCCTTGTAAGTAACCAAAATATTCTTGCCTGATTAAATGCTTTGAAAATATCATCTTGGGCCAGGTGCAGTAGCTCATGCCTGTAAGCCCAGTACTTTGGGAGGCCGAGGCAGGCGGATCACTTGACGTCATGAGTTTGAGACCAGCCTGGCCAATATGGTGGAACCCCGTCTCTACTAAAAATACAAAAATTAGCCGGGTGTGGTGCTAGTCCCAGCTACTCGGGAGGCAGAGGCAGGAAAATAGCTTGAACCCAGGAGGCGGAGGCTGCAGTGAGCCGAGATCACGCCACTGCACTCCAGCCTGGGCGACAGAGTGAGACTCCATCTCAAAAAAAAAAAAAAAAAAAAAAGAAAATATCATCTTGTACTGGCCATCCCTTGTTTCATATTCATTAATAAACTTTGCTTTCTAATTTCAGTGAAGAACAAGCACAAGATTAAGGAGTAAGACTATGTGAAATTGGGTTATAAATTGAAAGGCTGTTGTATCTTGTAAACATACAAAGCAATGCCAAGTGAAAATGAAGTTGTTAGTCCCTCTATCTAGAATTCTTTCCCAAATAGCTGCACATCTTTTTCCTCTGCTTCATTTAAATCTGTGTTCAACTGTTATCTACTCAGAGAAGACATTCTGGATCATTTCATATTAAATAGTAACTTTTATCACTATATCCCTTTAACCAGTTGTTTTTCTTTAAGGTACCTACCACTACCTGACATGTTGTATACAGTTAAGTCCTTACTTAATGTCTTCAATAGGTTCTTGCAAACTGTAACTCTAAGATAAACTACATAAAATGAAACCTAATTTACCACAGGCTAATTGATACAAACAAGAGTTAAGATCCTATGGCACATTTCTGGTCAAAAAAATATTACCAAACTTGCAAATAAAGACCAAAACATTTCTGATGTTAAACACTGAAGTAAATGTGAGCTAGACAACATTTAAGAAAGATGAATAAAAACAAGATGATTAGCCGGGCGCGGTGGCTCAAGCCTGTAATCCCAGCACTTTGGGAGGCCGAGACGGGCGGATCACGAGGTCAGGAGATCGAGACCATCCTGGCTAAC
>NW_012117844.1:565184-574755 GCF_000951035.1 Colobus angolensis palliatus | reverse complement strand
CGAACTCCTAACCTCAGGCAATCCACCCGCCTCAGCCTCCCAAAGTGCTGGGATTACAGGTGTGAGCCACTGTGCCAGGCCTAACTTAGGTGTTTTATTTACTGACACATCCCCTGCATACCTTATAATGCCTGGTACATGTTAAATGATGAATAAAACAATGTTATGCTTGGCTGAACTGAACTAAGAAAGATATTTATGCTTTCATTTTAGATCCAAGAATGTAAGATATTCTGTAAGAGAAGAAAAAATGATTGTATAAAAACTGCACTGTGATAGAACAATAACTTATGAAGTATGTGTGCTTGTGTGTCAAAACAAAAGTCATGGGAAAAATGTCTTGTAAGTACTTGTATTGAGCTAACCACCAAAGATGGCATTCAATTTGATCTGGGTCACTATAAATTAGAGTTTCCAGCATATAATATAGCCGTCATAGAACAACTTCACTGGGGCCAGGCGCAGTGGCTCATGCCTGTAATCCCAGCACTTTGGGAGGCCAAGGCGGCCAGATCACGAGGTCAGGAGATCAAGACCATCCCGGCTAACACGGTGAATCCCTGTCTCTACTAAAAAATACACACACACAAAAAAAATTAGCCAAGAGTTTGGCAGACGCCTATAGTTCCAGCTACAGAGGCTCAGTCAGGAGAATGGCATGAACCCGGGAGGCGGAGCTTGCAGTGAGCCAAGATTGCACCACTGCACTCTAGCCTGGCAACAGAGTGAGATTCCGTCTCAAAAACAAAAACAAGAATGAAAGACAGAAAAAGAAAATCTTCATTGGAAAGTAGAGAAAACTACCAACATTTAAAATGAAGACAAAAATATGAAAAGTTCAGACATAAAGTGTAGGCTCCTGGTTTAAGCAGAAATGGGGTTCTTTTGGTGGTCTGCAGTTAGTAAGCTATATTTGTACTTTGTGTCACCACAGGTTTCTGGAGTTTGTTTAAGAACTGGCTTCATTTTCCATATTAGGAGTTAGGAGTTCCTTTGAAAAAGAACAGAAAATTTAAGAAAAACATAAATTGCAGTTTTGAAATTCTACCATTAAGGATGATATCTTAAAGTAAGAATTATGTCTTAGAAAGCAGAAGTGAGAATAAAAACTTTTGTTACTGTGATTAAATAATAGTCTATCAATTGTAGAAAGCAAATAAATTTAATCTTTCATTTTCAATTAATCTTTAATATTTCAGAAAGTATATCAACATTGCCTAACATGCTGTTTTACACACAACAGATATATAATTACTGTTCATTGACTTAAAAATCTTTGGTTTAGCCAGCTAAATTTGTAATATATTATCAACTAGTTTACCCTGAATCATGAGTTCACCTATTTGTTGTTTTCTTTTTTTCTCAAGACGAGTCTTGCTCTGTCGCCCAGGCTGGAGCACAATGATGCAATCTCAGCTCACTGCAACCTCCGTCTCCCAGGCTCAAGTGATTTTCCTGCTTCAGCCTCCCGAGTAGCTAGGATTACAGGCACCCACCAGCATGCCCTGCTAATTTTTGTATTTTTAGTAGAGATGGGGTTTTACCGTGTTGGCCAGGCTGGTCTTGAATTCCTGACCTGAGGTAATCCACCCACCTTGGCCTCCCAAAGTGTTGGAATTACAGGCCTGAGCCACCGTGCCTGGCATTTTTTTTTTCTTTTTTTGAGATTGAGTTTCACTTTTTTTGCCCAGGCTGGAGTGCAGTGGTACGATCTCAGCTCACTGCAACCTCCGCCTCCCAGGTTCAAGAGATTCTCCTGCCTCAGCCTCCTGAGTAGGTGGGATTACAGGCGCCCACCACCACGCCTGGCTAATTTTTGTATTTTTAGTAGAGACGGGGTTTCGCCATGTTGGCCATTCTGGTCTCGAACTCCTGACCTCAGGTGATCTACTCGCCTTAGCCTCCCAAAGTGTTGGGATTACAAGTGTGAGCCACCACGTCTGGCCAGATTTACCTACATTTTTGTGATATTTAAAATTTTTTTAGAGATAGAGTCCTGCTATGTTGCCCAGGCTGGAGTACAGCAGCTATTCACAGGTATGATTGTTGCACACTACAGTGTCGAACTTCTGGGCTCTAGTGATCTTCCCACCTCAGCCTTCCAAATAGCTGGGACTACAGGCACGTACCACTAAATCTAGTGTATTTTTATAAGATTTTAAAAAGGATTACACATTCTAAATTATGACGTCCACATACCATTTACTTTTGTGTGGAATTATAAGGTGATATTTTAAATGATGGGAATGAACAACTTGACATGTGTATCAGTAACCTCTAAACATCTATTTCAAACACCTATTAACCGAAAGTCATGATCCTCCAGCTCTTATACTAAGAACTTCCATACATTAGAGCAATATACATATTCAAAGTGACCTAGTTCAATTTGACAAGTAAATTATTTATTTATTATTATTTTTTTGAGACGGAGTTTTGCTCTTGTTGCCCAAGCTGGAGTGCAATGGCGTGATCTCGGCTCACTGCAACCTCTGCCCCCTGGGTTCAAGGGATTCTCCTGCCTCAGCCTCCTGAGTAGCTGGGATTACAGGCATGCGCCACCACACCCGGTTAATCTTTGCATTTTTAGTAGAGACGGGGTTTTACCATGTTAGCCAAGATGGTCTCGATCTCCTGACCTCATGATCCGCCAGCCTCGGCCTCCCAAAGTACTGGGATTACAGGCATGAGCCACAACGCCCGGCCAATAATTTTTCTATGTTTAGGTAAATTTGAAAAATATACATCATTACTACCACATTCATCCTAGTTAGAATCTCATCTTTATTCCACTATGTTTATGATTCAGTAACTAGTTTGAAAGGCATCATATTATTAAAAGTGTATCACATTAGCTCCCTCAACTCACTATATCTAGTAACTGTTCTGATGAAATAGGCACTGGCTTTGAATGCGGCCTGTTCCAGTTTGTGAACCACTGTAGACAAGTAAAGTTGTTACGCAAAGAGGTGAGCCGTAGGATGATGGAGGGTAAATTGTCACTACTATATATAAAGAAGAAAAATAAGATGTAGGAAGAGAACTGTTAGAATAACATATATGACATATTCTATCTAAGTTTTTCATATATTTAGGAATTATAGAAACAAAAGTATGTAATCTTTTCTAAGATATATAAATGACTTCTTTTTAACAATAAATATTTTTTGATTTATAATGTAAATAAGATTAAACGAATACGGCTTACTCTTGAATTTAAAAAGTGGCACGTGTAAATGAGCATTTTAGTACAAATAATTAGAATGTATTTATATTACATATAAATCTACACAATGGAAGATACTACTAAAATGTTGCTCTACAGCACATCACCCTAGGCAAAATAGAATTCTAGAATTCTCTTTAAAAAAATCACTGAGAATTAGATGATGACTGTGAAATAGTTTCTCCCATTACAATACTATTTCTGTCATTCAAAGTTCTGACCACAGTTGTAGCTGGCGACTGAAGCACTTTACGAGAAAGCCTCATTCTTCCATCGGCTGGATCACGTCCAAAGTATTTCACCTGTGTTAAAGAAACAGCTCTTCCTTTAAAGTTATAGCACATTGAGTGACATCTAAATAGACATTTAAATTTACATGGTCCAAATAAGGCAATAATTGTTTTTACTTGTTCACTGAAAGCATAGTTCAGTGCTAAGTGGAGGTATACACTTAATATATATAAGTAGTTATTATAAAAAAAGAAAAGAGACAGGGGCAGTTAGTTGTTCAACTATGATCTGTCATTGAATTCATCTGTGCCTTTTTAGTCTCACCAGGCCAAGTCCTTATACTGAGGGAATAGTCACAGACATAGTGAATGATTCTAGACAAGGGCTTTGTGAGCCTAATTGTGCTATATACTATATAGGATTATACTTAGGTCACTTGGATTTTCACTACTGCTCAAAGGACCGTCACATTAGTGTTTTATTTGGCTTCACCTTGGAAAATGAAAGGGGGAAATGCAGAAGGTTTAAAGTTCCTTCTGATATGAAAACAACAACAACAACAAAGAAACCAAAAAATCAACCTTATACAGAGATATTATATCTTAGCACTCATCCTCCCCTGGAGGCTACTTGGACAGTAAGACCACAGATTGGGAATAAACCAGAAGCCTTAGTTACTCAGGTCATGGGTATTAGTCATAAGTGAAAGAGAATGTGGTGGAGCCAGAAAAAACAGACTGGCAATGACTTCTTTCATTCACTCATAAAGGACTACAAAGAAAGGGCCAATTTTGTTATACGAATTCTATGCCTGAATAACATGGCTCTTACCAAGCTCAAAAACTTGAAGTTTTAAGTAGTGGGGAAATAAAGTCTCACCTCCTCAAAGATGACATTCAAGGATTTCAACAAGTTACCTTATCAGAGTTCTTATGTCAGTCTCCAAATCGTGGAGTCTGCATAGCTAACACTGACATGCTCATGTATTTTTTAAATGAACTAAGGGTGACTACCATTTTGGCCAAGCTGCAATCTCCTTCAGGGAAAGAATTGTGTCTTAAATGCTTAATGAGTCTGTTCAAGCAGCTCTAAGATTAAAAATGAAGTACTGCATATAAATAAAAAACATCATAGATGGTGACTCTTTCAACTTTTTGAAAAAAATAATGGAAGCTTCAAGAACAATTTACAACTTTAAGGCTAAAAGGTGGAATACAAGTACCTGAATTTCTTGGCCAACTTCTAATCCTAGGGCAGTAGGATGTTTAATCTGAAAAAAAAAAACATGTTAATCTATTAGTTGTTGTGCATAATTACATAGTGCCCACGGAGGTACACATTTTTTTCTCAAGCTTTATTCATTTTTCTGATTAAACAAATCAGTTAGCAGCCAGGTGTGGTGGCTCACACCTGTAATCCCAGCACTCTGGGAGGCCGAGGCGGGTGGATCAGGAGGTCAGGAGATTCAGACCATACTGGTTAACATGTTGAAACTCCGTCTCTATTAAAAACACAAAAAAAGTAGCCAGGCATGGTGGCGGGCACCTGTAGTCCCAGCTACTCAGGAGGCTAAGCAGGAGAATGGCCTGAACCCGGGAGGCAGAGCTTGCAGTGAACCGAGATAACGCCACTGCACTCCAGCCTGGGTGACAAAGCAAGACTCCATCTCAAAACAAAACAAAAAAATCAGTTAGCCAGGCATGGCGGCTCATGGCTGTAATCCCAGCACTTTGGGAGGCCGGGACGGGCAGATCCCTTGAGCTCAGGAGTTCGAAACCAGTCTGACCAACATGGTGAAACCCTATCTCTACTAAAAATACAAAAACTAGCTGGGTGTGGTGGCACACACCTGTACTCCCAGCTACTCAGGAGGCTGAGGCAGGAGAATTGCCTGAATCTGGGGAGGCAGAGGTTGCAGTGAGCTGAGATTGTGCCACTGCATTCCAGCCTGGGCAACAGAGTGAGACTCTGTCTTAAAAAAAAAAAAAAATCAGTTAATTATAAGGATTTAAAATATAGATGTATTAAGAACATAAAAATTATCCAAAACAGGCTGGGTACAGTGGCTCACACCTGTAGTCCCAGAAGTTTGGGAGGCTGAGGTGGAAGGACTGCTTAAACCAGACTGGGCAACATGAAGAAACCCCATCTCTACAAAAAATCCAAAAAAATTAGCCGGGTGTAGTGGCTTGGGCCTAGGGTCCCAGCCCCTCCAGAGGCTAAGGTGGGAGAATCACTTGAGCCTGGGAGGCTGAGGCTGTAGTGAGCTGCAATCGTGCCACTATACTCCAGCCTGGGTGACAGAGCAAGACCCCGTCTCAAAAACCTCTCAAGTTGTAGATAACTACTGCTAACATTCCAATGGGTATCCCTTCAGATGTCTATTTAGTGTATGTATAATGCATTTATAAAAATGGACCCGCTGTGCTTATTGTATATCTTAAGGACATCTTTTTTATTTTTATTTTTATTTTTTTGAGATGGAGTCTTACTCTGTCATCCAGGCTGCAGTGCAGTGGCATGATCTCCGCTCACTACAACCTCCTCCTCCCAGGTTCAAGAGTTTCTCCTGCCTCAGCCTCCCAAGTAGCTGGGATTACAGATGCATGCCACCGTGCCCAGCTAATTTTTTGTATGTTTAGTAGAGATGGGGGTCTGCCATGTTGGCCAGGCTGGTCTCAAACTCCTGACCTAAAGTGATCTGTCCACCTCAGCCTCCCAAAGTGCTGCGCTTACAGGCATAAGCCACTGCGCCCGGCCCAAGGGCATCTTTTCATATCATTAAATTGAGCATTACTGTTAAGTTTCAAACTATATAATTTATTTAAACAATCACCTAAAGACAATAAATTTGTTTTAAATTCCAGTGTTGCAAATGTTAATGACTGATGAATACAGGAGAAATATATGAGGGTTTAGTGTATTATTCTTTCAACTTTTTTGTACATTAAAAACTTTTCAAAATAAAAAGGTGAAAAAAAAAATAAGCTGTAGTGTAGCACAGATTATGAATTCACCTACTCTAATTATCCTCTCCAAACAAAATCCTACAATGTCTAGGTCCATAGACATTTACCAAACACCCTCTAAAAAGTTTGTCCCAATTCACACCCCCATCAACAGTATATGAAAATGTCCATCTTTTCTCTTATACACACTGAGAATTTTAAACTATCTGAAAGTTAAAACTGATATATTAATTTTGTTTGCATTTCAAAAATTGCTGTTGATATTAAATATCTTGGTCGGCTTTTTATAAAAATAATTTGTTCATGCTCTTTACTTATTTTTCTATTGATATTCATCATTCTTACTGATTTATAAAAGCCCTTTGTAAATTAAGCTTCTGTCCTATGTTATAAGCATTTTTCCTTATAGGAAATAGGTTGCTGATTATCTCTTAACCTTATTGAAATTTTTGCCATATAATTAAAAAATTATGGGGTCAAATTTTATAAATTTATTTACCTTTTTGGCTTTGATATCATGTTGAGGAGTTCTCCAGTACTAATTTTATTAAAACATCCAATTTTCTTCTAGTAAACTCTCCTGCCCCAACAAGATTATCTTTTCTCACTTTTAAAAAGCACGTTTAGCTATTTGATCCAGACAGTATTTTGGTATAAAAATGAGTAGAGATCCTGTTTTAAGATAACCAGCTGTACCAATGTAATTTATTAAATAATCTTTATTCACTGACTATAATACAACTTCTAGCATATATTATAATCCCATGTACATTATTTCTTTCTGGTCTTTGTTTTCTTGTTGCATGGATTATCTATTTCTCGGCTGGTAATATTCTATTTTATTATCTATGGCTTTATAATATATTTTAATATATGGTACAACAGACCCTTTTTTTTTTTTTTGAGACAGAGTCTCACTGTGTCACCAGGCTAGAGTGCAGTGGCACAACCTTGGCTCACTGCATCCTCCGCCTCCTGGGTTCAAGTGATTCTCCTTCCTCAGCCTCCCGAGTAGCTGGGACTGCAGGTGCATGCCACCACGCCCAGCTAATTTTTGTATTTTTAGCAGAGACTGGGTTTTACCATGTTGGTCAGGATGGTCACCATCTCTTGACCTTGTGATCCACTCACCTTGGCCTTCAAAGTGCTAGGATTACAGGCATGAGCCACCATACCTGGCCAACAGACACTCTTATTACTCCCCTGATCCCACTGCTTTCTAGAGTTGTCTTAGAGTTTTTATTTACTGGATGTCTGAACTACAACAAAGATTAAATTTCAAAATATTCCAAGAATTATCTTGCCATAATTGGTTGGTCAGTAGAAAATTGGGAAAACAGCTATACGTAGGTATTTTTAGTAACTGCTAGATCTAGATGCTGTTCTCCTTCAAAACAGTCAGTGTTTCTATTCCATCATGGAAAGAAAAATATTTGGTGTTTATTTATTTACTTATTTATTTATTTTATTTTTTGAGATGGAGTCTCGCTCTATTGCCCAGGCTGAAGCGCAGTGGCGTGATCTCCACTCATTGCAACCTCCACCTCCCAGGTTCAAGCAATTATCTGCCTCAGCCTCCTAAGTAGCTGGGATTACAAGTGCCCACCACCATGCCCAGCTGGTTTTTGTATTTTTAGTAGAGAAGGGGTTTCACCATCTTGGCCGGGCTGGTCTTGAACTCCTGACCTTGTGATTCACCCACCTCAGCCTCCCAAAGTGCTGGGATTACAGACATGAGCCACCCTACCCAGCGAATTTTTATTTATGCTAAACAATGTAAAACTTTTTGCCAGAGCATCTCTGCCACTTTTGTTTTCTCTGTTTAGGCTAGTAGTAGGCAAAGTGTATAATTCTTACCAACCTAGGTAATTTCAATACTGTGTTTTAAGGTGTTTGAAGGAAGTTATAAAAATAATAACATCTGTCTTTTTACCTTTCGTTGATCAAGTTGTGTGTTATGAAGCAGTACCGCAGTCATATTTGGATATAATTTTACCATTACACCAGTATCTCTACAAAAAATAAATAATAAGCCTGGTTAAACCAATAAGTATCTGTATATCCGTTGACAAATAAAACATTATGTTTTCATAGGAGGAAAAAGTAAAAAACAAAAAGAAACTCATTCTATCATGTTTTTAGAACTATAAAAAGTATACTTTTCAACTGAAAATATGCCCTATAAATAAATATGTGTGAATCAAAGAATGAAGAAAAGATAAAGAAAAAACACACAATAAAAAAGCTTTTAGAGCCAGGCACGGTGGCTCACACCTGTAATCCCAGCACTTTGGGAGGCCAGTGCGGGCAGATCACGAGGTCAAGAGATCAAGATCATCCTGGCCAACATGGTGAAACCCTGTCTCTACTAAAAATACAAAAATTAGCTGGGCATGGTGGTGCATGCCTGTAATCCCAGCTACTCAGGAGGGTGAGGCAGGAGAATTGTTTGAACCTGAGCGGCGGAAGTTAGAGTGAGCCGAGATCGTGCCACTGTACTCCAGCATGGTGACAGAGCGAGACTCTGTCTCAACAAAAAAAGCTTTTAGAATATATATTCTTCTGTATTTCTCTTCATAATTTCCAAAAACATTTTTTTTTTTTTTTTTTTGGTCACCCAAACTGGAGTGCAGTGGTGGTATCTGGTCTCACTGTAACCTCTGCCTGCCAGGTTCAAGCCATTCTCATGCCTCAGCCTCCCAAGCAGTTGGAATTACAGGCATGTGCCACCATGACCAGCTAATTTATGTATTTTTAGTAGAGATGGGGTTTCCCAAAGTTGGCCAGGCTGGTCTCGATTTTCCAAAAATTTTCGAAATGACATTAAATATTTTAAACATAGTATAGAATATCATATCATTAACCTATAAGGTAAGGATTTAAGGAAGGTGGTCAGGTAAAATGAGATACTTATTTCATTAAAAAACTAATCTTCCCTTTTTCTCTAGTCTATGAAAATAAGCCATCCCATTTCTTATTTTTCACCTGCAATATTAAACAAATTATCTGATTGCCTTTTATTTCAAATAGCTTTGAACATTTTTGCTACATTTGATCATTTTTTTTCTTAAAAAAGGGATTTTCTGATCCTAAAAATACAATCTCTTTTAGCTGGTCAAAAAAAAAAATCCTTTGAGATTGAAAT
>NW_012117844.1:564365-564855 GCF_000951035.1 Colobus angolensis palliatus | reverse complement strand
AAAAAAAAAAAAAAAGAAAAAGGAAACAAGGAAATATTGATAGGTCTATTTTGGGCCTATTTAGTATTTACTGGGAAAATTAATTTGGGGTTTCACCAATTACTAGTAGAAAATTTGGTTAAAGAATTCAGTTAGGAGAACCTATCATAATTAGAACCACAGAACTGTTACTGAAATTTGATAAAATGATATAGAAAATAAAATATACTATACCTTAAAAAGTAATGATTATATGGTAACTGGCATGTAATCTAAACACCTTATGATTTCAAAGTAAATAAAGTAAATGTAAAATTAAATTGGGATTATAATAGAAATCTGTTAAAAACCAACACAGACTAGCCAGGCGAGGTGGCGGGCGCCTGTAGTCCCAGCTACTCGGGAGGCTGAGGCAGGAGAATGGCGTAAACCCGGGAGGTGGAGCTTGCAGGTGCCTGTAGTCCCAGCTACACGGGAGGCTGAGGCAGGAGAATGGCGTAAACCCGGGAGG
>NW_012117844.1:558435-563588 GCF_000951035.1 Colobus angolensis palliatus | reverse complement strand
GAGGTGGAGCTTGCAGTGAGTTGAGATCCGGCCACTGCACTCCAGCCTGGGCGACAGAGTGAGACTCCATCTCAAAAAAAAGAAAACCAACACAGGGCTGGACACAGTGGCTCATGCCTGTAATCCTGGCACTTTGGGAGTCTGAGGCGGGAGGAGGGCTTGAGGCCAGGAGTTTAAGACCAACCTGGGCAACATAGTGAGACCGTGTCTTTACAAAAAATTAAAAAATCAGCCACGTGTGGTGGTGTGTGCTTACAGTTCTAAATACTCAGGAGGCTGAGGTGGGAGAATTGCTTGATCCCAGAAATTTAAGCCAGCTGTGAGGTACTATGGCACCACTGCATCCCACTGTGGGTGGCAGGGTGAGATCCTGTCTCTAAAGAAATAAAGGAAAAAGCTCAGCATAGTATATTGCTTGATATTACCTGATTTCAGTTATTGTGGCGGTATACACTGCTCCAAATTCTAATTGCTGCTCCTGCTGTAAGTGCAAAATAAGCCATAAGACTCATAAAGAAAACATCAACAAAAAGTAGAAAAAACAAATATATCTATATGATATGTAATTAATATGATCTATACTTACATCATCCTTGCAGATTTCAGTAATGAAGTCTCTTGCCTCATGCATAGCACTGGGTGTTGGTGCAAATACAGAAAACGTTTCTTCATCCACCTGACTAATAGTTACACCTTTTAAAAACATAATTTAACATATTAAAGTTAACTTGGCTGGGCATGGCGGATCACATTTGTAATCCCAGCACTCTGGGGGGCTGAGGTGGGAGAATCACTTGAGCCCAGGTGTTCAAGGCCAGCCTGGGCAACACAGGGAGAGCCTGTTACTACAAAAAATAAATGAAAAAAATTAGCTGGACATGGTGGCATGTGTCCAACTACTTGGGAATTACAGTTGGAAGCATCACCTGAGCCCAAGGATCAAGGCTGGAGTGAGCAGTGATTGTGTATTGCACTCCAGTCTGGGTGACAGAGCAAGACCCCGTCTCAAAAAAAAAAAGTTAACTTGCTAATTCCAGTGGAAACTAGTCTTAAAAATAGATGTGAGAACAGGAGGGACCTGTTAGTAGCTGGGTGGAGTTATGCCATATTTAATCATTACTTTAGGAATGAAGGAATTCATTCATCAACAAATATACTCTGCATACGTGTTAGGTACCTGGCATTATACTAGGTAGGCCCTGGGGATAAAATGGTGAGCCAATATGCTTGATTTCTTGAAGTTCACCATCTAGTGAAATCAAATATATCTATACAAATTTTGGAGAGTCTGGTTCGGCTCTCTTAATTACGAGTAGAAACCGTAATAGAACCCTTTCCTCGCCTTGTTTTCTTTATCCCGCTTACTCTTAGGAGGGCTGAATAAATGAATAAGGGACAAAATCACATCAGTTTCTCAATGTTAGCAAATGGCTAAGGTGACTCTGCTTCTCACTCTCCTGCAATAACCTCAAACCTTGAAGTACTAGGTAATTCAAACATTGCTTCAGGAAAAATAAATTAAAGCATACTATTTTTATATATACTCTTTAAATAAAAGAGTATAAATAAAACTAAGTGAAAGTAGCAGAATAAAAAAAAGTAACTGTAACAATTCCTCTAAAGTTAAAAACAAAATATTATTCTAGATGTTCAACTATAAAATGTTGCAAAAAAGTCCTGATGAATTCTTGGCTATCCTTCTTGAATACAGTTAAGAATGACCATTTGCTAATTTGTTAATACTCAGTCAAGACATGTCATGTCCTTTTCTCCTGGTCTTTCTCTCATTTCTCCAATAAATATATATTTAAAGCAACATACTAGAGATGAAATAGCAAACTTAAATGGTCTAGCATTTAATTAAAAAACCCCAAACTTCATACAACTCTTACCTGTTTCAGCCTGAAGCTTTTTTAAGTTATATCCACCTGGTCCAACAAATTTTGCTCGTTTTGATAATGGAACCTGAACAGTTTCTGGGATGTAATGCAGACAAATATATAAACAATTCAACTACATACATGAACCTAAAACATGCCATGGTCACGTGAGATTTTTTTTTTGACCTAGACACATGTAAAAATATTTTACTACAAAACAGAAAAGTAGACAATTAAAATTACTGAAAATTGTTAAAGAATATTCCCTAAAATTTAAAGCATTTTAACTATAAAAGCATTTAAAATATTTTTGTTTTGTGTATTGGGTAAAAACAATTTAAAAGCAGTAATATTCGTTCATATATTAATCTTACAAGGATCACCAAAATTTTAATGTATTACCTACAACAGGTCCATTTTCTTTTCTAGATGCTCGAGGTTTTGAAATAGTTTTGTTCATGATCTGTAATATCTCCTTTTTTGCCACTAGAAGAGAAAAACACAAAAGTTATAACTACATAAAACAAATATGATCTGAAATAGCTGTACTCTTAGTTTTTGTGGTATACCATCTAAACCCTGTGGCTTAATAATTGAAACTCTCCACATCCCTATTACCTTGAAAATTCACTCATATTCTCTTCTCCATAAATCCTATTTTAAAGAGTTGCTTAATTTGTAAAAATTGAAATTCCACTGGTAACCCACTTTGGTGTTTATTCGTGTGTTCCAAAAACTTAAGTTCTTCTTCTTTCTTTAAAATAGATATGGGATCTCACTATGTTGCCCAGGCTGGTTTTAAACTCCTGGGGCTCAAGCAATCTTCCTGCCTTGGCCTCCCAATGTGCTAGGATGAGCCACCATGCCATGCCTTGCTACTTAGTACTTCTTTTTTTTGAGACAGTTTCCCTCTGTCACCCAGGCTGGAGTGCAATGGCATGATCTCAGCTCACTGTAACCTCTGCCTCCTGGGCTCAAGCAATTCTCCTGTCTCAGCTTCCTGAGTAGCTGGGATTACAGGTATGCGTCACCATGCCTGGCTAATTTTTGTACTTTTAGTAGAGACAGGGTTTCACCATGTTGGCCAGGCTGGTCTCGAACTCCTGAAGTGATCCGCCTGCCTCGGCCTCTCAAACTGCTGGGATTACAGATGTGAGCCACTGCACCTGGCCAGTACTTCTTGATTTAAGTTTTATGAAATTCCACTTTTTAAAGCAATATTTTATAATAAGCCTAATGAGAACTGTAGTTCCCATTAGCAAAGTGGGAAAGAATGAAAGGAGAATCAAGCATACTAGCTCACCTGAAGCTTGTTGAATAGCCTCCATTACAATTTTTATTGGTATTCCAGGTAATTTAATATCAGCCTAATATGGAAAAGTCAAACAATTATATAAACATTGACTCATGGCATTATTTAAATGTTACAAAAATGAAACAAAATGGGTTTTAAAAATACCTGTAATGCAGTTATTCCTTTATTAGTGCCAGCTATTTTGAAGTCCATGTCACCATTGTAATCTTCAATTCCCTTCAGGAATTTAAAAAGTTGTGACATAGTTTTAAAAAAAAACAAAAGTCAACATATTCACTATAGAAACATTTCAAAAAAACAGCTTTAGAAGTAAACCATATCCTAAGTCCAAACACAAAGCAATGTTTTCTACATTAACTACTGCTTCCAATTTGTGACTTTTTAAACTACAATTATTTTCACCAGAAATATCATTTCATTTTCAGATCATTCCTTTCCTTCATAAATGCGTAAGAATGAATTTATGATCATCCTAAAGTGAGCCACTATGAATACTTACACTGTGTAAGTCTTACTGCAATACTTAAGGGTAAGCATTACTAATTTTTTTTAAGTAATCATTTTATTTTATTTTATTTTATTTATTTTGAGACAGAGTCGCGCTCTGTTGCCCAGGTTGGAGTGCAGTGGCACGATCTTGGCTCACTGCAACCTCTGCCTCCCCGGTTCAAACAATTCTGCCTCAGCCTGCCAAGTAGCTGGCATTACAGGTGTGTGCCACCCTGCCTGGGCTAATTTTTGTATTTTTAGTAGAGACGGAGTTTTGCCACATTAGCCACACTGGTCTCGAACTCCCGACTTCCCAAAGTGCTGGGATTACAGGCATGAGTCACCATGCCTGGCCTATTACTATTAATATAATACCTATTTTAAATTCATATCCTGTAAGATACAAGGTGAACACGCAGAGGAGGAAGGGAAGAACAAGTACCTGTTCTTCAAATACTAGCATTCTGAGCATATGCTACGTGCAAAGTACATATAGTTTTCACCATTATTTGATTTGTTTTTATCTTTTAGTTTTTATTTATTTATTTTTAGTCTTCATTACGTATTTGAAACCGGGAATATACTTGCCAGAATATCTGTCAGCAAACGATAATCTTGTATTTCACCCTTCTCAGGATCAGTTCTAGTGACCAATCCTATTGCTACGCCTGCAACAGCAGATGAAATTGGAACCCCTACAATTAGGAAAAAGAACTTCTATGGGTAATGTGTACATGAGCTTAAAACACATATTTATCTTTCTATCAATTATTATTATTTTTTTTCGAGAGGGAGTCTCGCTCTGTTGCCCAGACTGGAGTGCAGTGGCATGATCTTGGCTCACTGCAGCCTCTGCCTCCTGGGTTCAAGTGATCCTCCCACCTCAGCCTCCCGAGTAGCTGGGATTATAGGCGCCCGCCAACACGCCTGGCTAATTTGCTTGTATTTTTAGTAGAGATGGGGTTTCAACCATGTTGGCCCTGTTGGTCTTGAACTCCTGACCTCAGGTGATCTGACAGCCTCGGCTTCCCAAAGTGCTGGGATTACAAGTGTGAGCCACTGTGCCCAGCAGACATTTATTTTACTTATTTATTTATTTTTTGAGACGGAGTCTGGCTCTGCCGTCCAGGCTGGGGTGCAGTGGTGCCATTTTGGCTCACTGCAAGCTCCGCCTCCTGGGTTCACGCCATTCTGCTGCCTCAGCCGCCCGAGTAGCTGGGACTACAGGCACCTGCCACACGCCTGGCTAATTTTTTCGTATTTTTAGTAGAGACAGGTTTCACCGTGTTAACGAGGATGGTCTCGATCTCCTGACGTTGTGATCCGCCCGCCTCGGCCTCCCAAAGTGCTGGGATTACAGGCTTGAGCCACCATGCCCGGCCCAGACATAGACTTTAAATCAGCTATTATAAATATGTTCAAAGCATTAAAGGAAACTGTATCTAAAGAATTAAAGGAAAGTATGAGAA
>NW_012117844.1:550698-558385 GCF_000951035.1 Colobus angolensis palliatus | reverse complement strand
CCGCCCGCCTCGGCCTCCCAAAGTGCTGGGATTACAGGCTTGAGCCACCATGCCCGGCCCAGACATTTATTTTTAACGTAAATGGATATTGTTATCTAAATTGACAATCACTGAAGCTGAGTTGGAAAAGTCTTAAGAGGTCATTTAACTACTTCATTAGTTTTTGAGTATATAATAAAGTTCCCTAAAACAATGTAAACAAGTACTATATCCAGCAAAAACTTCTCTAACAAGAGCAAACTTTATAGCTTTTAAATTATCCGTTGCTTTGCTTTTTGGCTTCAGGTGTCTTAATTGTTTTTGTTGGAAAGTAAGCATCTATTTGGTAAATTCTTCCAGTCTGAACCCCTCAGTTTACCCCCTCATGGCAGCTAACATTAGTGTATCCTCCTAGAAAATTTCTGTGCACACGTATAAATGTAAATATAATCCTTTGTTTTCTTTACTGATGGTGGCAGACCCTATGCATTTACTGTTTTGCACCTTGCCTTTTTCACTTAATAACATGTCTTGGATATTGACACATACCACCACACAAAGCTCTACTTTATTCCTTTGAATAGTTGCATACTACTCCCTATATGTTTTATGTCACACACAGAAGTGTGATTGCTGAGTCAAAAGGGATGTACATTTACATTTGTTACACTGTCAAACTGCCTTCTAAAGACATAGCATTTTAAACTTTTACCAGTGGTATAAGAAGGTACATGCTACTCTATATTCTTATTAATTCTTGTCAAATCTTTTGATTTTTCTCAATTTAAAGGGTAAGAAATGGTTATTTTAAATCTGACCTGTTTTTTATGACTGAGGTTGAAAACTATTTCATGTTCATAAACCTATTTATGTCTTATTTTGAGAACTCCCTGTTCATGACCTTCAACATTTTTCTACTTGTTTGCCAGTCTTTTTATTATTGATCTTCTTTCAATATGGACAGATCTTTATTAAAATGTAAAGATAAAATATTACGTTTAATAACATATAAATATAAAATATTTTATTTCCTAGTTCGTTGACTTTGCTTATGGTCATTTGTTTTCCGTGTAGAAGTTTTAGTTCATGTAATCATGGTTCCTGGGTTTTGCTTAGCAGAGCTTTTCTTCTCCAAGATTTTGATAAAACCTACCAACTTTCATTTGTTTAAAAATGTTTAAGTTTTGATCACTTGGAATTTACTTTGGTGAAAAGGAGTGTGTATATCATTTCATTTTCTCTAAGCAACCTCATCTATACTTATGGTTTTAACCACCATCTATAATGTTGATGACTTAAAAATCTATCCCTTCTGCCCAGCTCTCTGTGCCAAACCCTGGACCTGTATTAGTAAACTGCTTGTCAGACATCTCCAGCTAAATGTACCCAAAGCACCTTAAATATATATTCAAAATTGAGCCAGGCCCAGTGGCTCACGCTTGTAATCTGAACGCTTTGGTAGGCCAAGATGGGAGGATCACTTGAACTCAGGAATTTGAGAACTGCCTGGGCAACATAGTGAGACCTCATCTCTATAAATAATAATAATGATGATGAAAGAAATACATATATGTTCAAAATTGAATCACTATCAAAAAATCCTTTACCTCCTGCAACCTTTGGTTTAAAGCAGCTAAGACACTCATGCCAGAATCAACATTTCTTTCCTCATTTCCTATATCCCATCAAGTCACAAAGATCTGTTTAATTTTTTAGAAAGCTGTCCTTTACCCTAAATATTAAAATACCTATTGCTACTTTTTAGTCTGAGTCCATATCATTTCTTGCCCTGGCAACAAGCTCCCTGTCTGGCTTCCCAGATTTTAGTTTCTCTCTTTACTTCGGAGTCTCTGCCATCTCATTCCCCAGGGCTATTCATCACTTAAGCTGGGAAAAACTATTTGAAAAAACAAAAGCAGATTCAAATCATGCCACTGTTTTCCATAAAATCCTTCAAGTTCCTCATTGACTGCTTTCAGGAAATTTTTGTACATATTCTGTGGTCAAATAAATTTCAAAAAATATTACATGTCCTATTCCTAGAGAGTCAGTATTTGAATTAGCTTATTAAAGTCTATTTAACCCACATTAAATAAAACTGCTTAACCCTGCTGAAACTTACTTTAGAACAGGATAAACTTTTTCATGGCATACAATAATCAATGTCCTGCAGAACACTATTCCATGGAATACTGAATTGGAAAAATGCTGGCTTTAAGTCCAAACTCCTTAGCATAACAATGACCTTCAACATATGATTCTACTTTATTACCTTAACACCTCTTTCGAGTGCATTCCTGAAACACACTACACTGTTTCATAACTTAACTTTGCACATGCTGGTCCCTTCATGTGAAATACAGGCCCTGCTCCTAATATGCCCAGTCAACAACTACTCAGCCTTTAAAATCAAATGAAATGTAGTAGTCTCTCTAAGCCAATTATGCTCAGCCTAGTTCATCAATCACCCTGTATGCCTTATACATATTTGTATTATTACCTCTTCGAGCTATTAGTATCTTTTTGTTTTCAAACCTTTAAGCTTTTTCAAAACCTGGGTACAATTTGTATCCCCGGGCATGGGGCATAGGACAGTGCCTGACTTAGAGCAGGGCAAGCCCTTCTCAAGCAATTCAAATTCGTATTTGAATTGAACTGTATACCCTATATTGGCCCATCCCACAGGACTTGACATTCATTCTTATCAAATTTAATTTTTTTGAGGTTTTTGGCTTTATCACTTCAAATTTAATTTTTAAACTATTAAGCTCCATATTTTTTTATCCTGCTCAATTTTGTCATTTAACAAACCAGTCACTCATTCCTTTTAATCAGTATCCTTTTTATTGGCAGGCCAGTGTTCTCAGTCAAGTCAACATTGAAAGAGACAGGGCTGAAATAAGCATCCTCAAGTCTTCAACCTGAGATCCTCCTCTGACCTGCTGATCACATTAAGCAGTCCCTTTGCTCATCCCTTAGCCAGTATGAATGGTGCACCTATTATCTAGTCTAAATTTCTGCATCATTTACACAAGGTATCATAAAGGTATCATAAACCATAAAGCTGATTTATAGATACATCACACCAACAGCAATACCCTCTACTGCAAATCTAGTAATTTCTTCAAAACAGAAAGTGAATTAAATAACTATGGCATGACTTGTTTTGGAGAAGTCGCTTCTGGCTTCTTTCTGTAGTCCGTTTCCTTCCTTTTTTTTGAGACAGAGTCACTCTGTCACCCAGGCTGGAGTGCAGTGGCATGATCTTGACTCACTGCAGCCTCTTGCCTCCTGGATTCAAGTGATTCTCTTGACTCAGCCTCCCAAATAGCTGGGATTATAGGCGTGGGCCACCACACCCAGCTAATTATTGTATTTTTAGTAGAGACGGGGTTTTACTATGTTGGCCAGGTGTACCTCAAACTCCTGACCTCAAGTGATCCACCCGCCTCAGGCTCCCAAAGTGCTGGGATTACAGGCATGATCCACCATGCCTGGCCCCTTTCCTTTCTAAACTACTTACAAACCATTCTTTTTATAAGTCTTTAAGAGTCTTGTTGAGGGTCACAGTCAAGTTCATTGTGTTATACTTTATAGAAAATACTTTTTTTCTCTTCCAATAATAACGTTTTCTGTCCTTGGGATACCAGTCTCCATGATTTCTCAATGCCTGCCATCATACCTTCAGTAATCTAATCCTGAAGTTCTCATTATAATCGAGGATGAATTTTTGTGTAGACCAAAAGATCTGAATTCATATAAAAATGGCAGGTAAAGACTCTCCTATGATGTCATCTTTTATTTTTCAGTTTACCTTTCTCAAGATTTGTTCAGTGTTTTCCAATATGAGATTTGGAATGAGAAACACAAGTGTCGTGAACACTAAGACTGTTTTGTTCATCACCATGTCCTAAGAACTTAGATCAGTGCTTGGCACATAGGTGCCACAAAGTAAAGATCTGTAGAGTGAAAGAAGGAAGATGAAAATAGTAGCAGCAGTATTTTACCAGCTACCTTAAATATCAGATTATGTTTTCCTTTATTTAATAAAGTGCCTTTAGCATTTTTTGCTTTGGCCTGTTTTTAATTTTTCTAGATAATATTACTATATATTCACACCACGTTTTCATTTTATCTTTTGTTACCACCCTCCTTTCTATCTTTCATGCCAGTACTGTCAATGTGTAAACTTATCAGAGAACTCCTTCTGTGGCCTCTTTAGTGTCTTTAGGTTCCTTCTCTCTTTCTTCTCAAATAGCAGCATTGATGACAGTTTGGCACGAATTGGTTTTAAGAATCTCCTAGCAGCCAGGCGCGGTGGCTCACGCTTGTAATCCCAGCACTTTGGGAGGGCAAGGTGGGTGGATCACGAGGTCAGGAGTTCGAGACCAGCCTGGCCAATACGGTGAAACCTCATCTCTACTAAAAATACAAAAATTAGCCAGGTGTGGTAGCACGTGCCTGTAATCCCAGCTACTGAGGAGGCTGAGGCAGAAGAATTGCTTGAACCCAGGAGGCAGAGGTTGCAGTGAGCCGAGATTGCACCACTGCATTCCAGCCTGGGCAATAGAGCGAGACTCTGTCTCAGAAAAAAAAAAAAAAAAAAAATCTCCAAGCATAATGTGTTCCTTTTTGGCATTTCAGACCTGGGGATTAAAATGAACCATTTGTAGTCCGCCTTCCTAAAATTGTGTGTACATGCCTGAGTGGCATTGTTCTCTTGGCTTATATAAATCAACTGAAAGAATACAGTTGCTTTCTCTTATGAGTCCTAATAGTACTTACTAAGCAAAACTTCCTTGGTGACTGGAATCAATTCTGGAGCTCTCTACCTTTTGGAATGAAATAAAGTTTACTAGGTCACCAATGCAAATAAAAATTTTTCAGTGTACTGCTTTTAGCTAAAAATAAGAATTCCAGCAGATATCTGGATATCTGAAGCTCTACTTTTCAAACATCTTGCCTCTGGCTTGATTTGGTCATCTGTAATCTGACTTTGAGTTTTACTAAAACTCAAATTTAAAGAAATCTTACATTTTATACTAACAGGTGTGTATAAAAGGTTAGCATTTTTTTAAAAAAATCTTTTTTTGTAGAGATGGGGTCTTGCTATGTTGCCCAGGCTGGTCTTCAACTACTGGCCTCAAGTGAGCCTCCTGCCTTGGCCTCCCGAAGTGCTGGGATTACAGGCATGAGCAATATCAGCAGTTTTGAGACGTAATTCTTTTACCTGAATCCATTAATGCTAAGCTTCCGCCACATGCAGATGCCATAGAAGATGACCCTATAGAAAAAAAAACCTGCTTTATATTATACTGATTTTTTTAAATGTAGAAAAGTATTACTAGTGGTTATTTCCTTATAAATATTCAATTACAATACAAATATTCAATAGTCTCTTCTTTTTAAAAGCACCTAAGGCAAGTTCTTTTAAGCTATAAACTATGGGGCTGCATGGTCCAATATGGTAGCCATTAACCATAAGTGGTGACTTAAAGTTTAATCAATTAAAATAAATTTAATTCTTCAACTAGATAGCACAGAGAAAGAGGATTTCTATCGTCACAAAAAGTTTTATTTTATTATTATTTTTTGAGACGGAGTCTCAGCCTGTCACTACACCCAGCTAATTTTTTGTATTTTTAGTAGAGACAGGGTTTCACCATGTTAGACCCTCGGAACCTTGTGATGTGCCCGCCTCGGCCTCCTACAGTGCTGGGATTACAGGTGTGAGCCACCACACCCAGTTCATCACAAAAAGTTCTATTGCACAGTACTGCTACAGATATTCTAATAGACTTCCTAGGGCATATCCTTTTTCTTGCTTATCAGAAGTAGTTAAAGATATAGGGCTTTGGCTCTCTCACTCGCATAAGCCCATTAGTTTAGTCACACCCAGTAGAGAACCACAAAGTCTTTAGTTTAAATTCTGAGTTTACTTTGGTATTTTTCTCTCAAAATCTGTGACTATCTGATTTATGTCTATTACACATTTAAGAACTCCATGACTTTTCTGCCTTTAATGACTGCACCGTACCTTGACCCATGGATGAATTTTTTTATTTAAATGTGACCTCTTGCCTAGACTCCCTCTGTGATGTCCACTTATTATTCATGTGGATATGTGACAGGTATCCCCTGCCTAATGATCACTCTATTTTGGCCCTTCACCTCTCTGATAACCTTGTTCTGTGGTTTGTTTGTACAAATAAAGAAACAAGCCAAACTGGATCTACTATAACAGATAAAGAAAAACATTTGTTTTATATTGCTTTCAAAACAACTCATTAGCTAAGAACAGAGATTAAGACAAGTATATGATTAACTCAATACATTTTTCTCTTGCAATAAACTTGGGTTCTGTAGTAATAAACAAAATGTAACACTACATTTGAAAACTTAATAACAGAATAGGGAATATGGTCTTTTCTACTATGAAAGAAGTATTTCAATACCATACCATTTGACTCTAGGACTTCAGATGTAACTCTTATGGTGAAAGGAAAATCTTTGGGAATAACAGGATACAAAGCTTTCTCAGCAAGAGCACCTAAATTAGAATAGAAAACAGTAAGTAAAAAAGTGTATTAAGTCTCTGTAAGAATACTGTATAAGTTTACAGATCTGTACTTACCATGCCCAAGTTCTCTTCTATTTAAACCAGTGACTTTGCCAATTTCGTTAGTTGCATAAGGAGGAAACTTAAAAAAAACACACACACATATACAATTGACATAGAAAGATGTCCAAGTTATATTACCAAAATAATAGAACTTACAGAACAGTAGAATCTCACTTTTGTTTTTTAAAAAAGTACATTCATAAATATACAGAAAATGTATGATATAAATTTAACATACATACCAAATTGCTAAAAGTAGCTATTATAAACATGTAAATGGATTAGGATGTGGGAACTGGAGGCGTATGGAGATTTACACCATAAACTTCCATTAGATTTAAATTAGTAACAATAACAAAATGTTATATTTTTGTAGTAAGAAAAAATATGTACATATTTAAAAAGTACACATTGAAGAATCACAGATTATTTTTCCATAGCAAAGCCCACATTTCTTTCACTAAATTGAAATTTAATTTACACTGATACTTTTTAGAGTTATCTCTCTCCACTACCTTTTTCAGATATGAAACAAAATACATGAACGGGAAAGTTGCATATTTTGAAGTATGTCTCAAGCAAAAAATAATGACAAAAATGTATGGAGGAAACAGCTCTTTTCCGTAAGGGTTTTATTTTAGACAGTGGTTGCAAACTGTTTTATTTGATGTATATGTTATCTTGAAGAAATATGAATTAGTTGTGATCATTTGACAATAGGAAGACTTCCGATAAAAATCTGTAGTTTCAGGCTGGGTGCAATGGCTCATGCCTGTAATTCCAGCACTTTGGGAGGCCAAGGCAGGCAGATCACTTGAGCTCAGGAGTTTGGGACTAGCCTGGCCAACATGGTGAGATCCTCTGTCTACTAAAAATACAAATATTATCCGGGCGTGGTGCATGCCTGTAATCCCAGCTACTCATGAGGCTGAGGCACAAGAATTGCTTGAGGCCAGGCGCGCTGGCTCAAGCCTGTAATCCCAGGAGTTTGGGAGGCCCAGTCGGGTGGATCACGAGGTCAGGAGATCGAGACCATCCTGGCTAACCCGGTGAAACCCCGTCTCTACTAAAAAAATAGAAAAAACT
>NW_012117844.1:547043-550248 GCF_000951035.1 Colobus angolensis palliatus | reverse complement strand
TGTTGGTCAGGCTGGTTTTGAACTCCTGACCTCAGGTGATCCACCCGCCTCGGCCTCCCAAAGTGCTGGGATTATAGGCGTGAGCCACTGCTCTTAAAAGCAGTGGATGGAGCAGGAATCTGATTAAACCTCTGGATCTAGCAGTCAATTTGCAGGAAATAGAGAAGGCAGAGGAACATGTTGAATTGCACCACGAGTGAGCAATCAGCAACCCCCAATCTGGGAGACTATAAGTCAAATGGTTATGGGGCTTCAACAGATAGACTGTAAAAAAAGAATGTAATGGAAGAGAAATGTATAGATTTAAAAAGACTTAAAGAAATATCAGGCCAGGCATGGTGGCTTACGTCTGTAATCCCAGCACTTTGGGAGGCTGAGGTAGGCAGACTGCTTGAACCCAGGAGTTTGAGACCAGCCTGGGCAACATGGCAAAACCCCATTTTGTAAAAAATCTGAAAATTAGAGGGTTGTGATGGTGCCTATAGTCCCAGCTACTTGGGGGGCTGAGGCAGGAGGATCACTTAAGGCCGGGAGATGGAGGTTGCAGTGAGCCAAGATGGTGCCACTGTACTCCAGCCTGGGTGACAGAGTGAGACTCTGTCTCAAACAAACTAAAACAGAAAAGGAAATACCAAACGTTTTAAAGAAAAAAAAACAAGACTAAATTATAGTATCTAGAAATGGAGCCAGGAAATCCAAGATGATTACTGTAAAACTTGAGTAGTTACCTACTTTTAGGAGACGAAGGGTATTGAGATTGGGATGAAAAACTTGGAGGGGCTTTTGAGGTGGCTGGCAATGTTAAATTTCCTGACTTGGATGGTGGTTACAAGGGTATTTGCCTTATAAAAACTTATTAAGCCATCCTTTGTTTTACATAGTTTTCAGCACCTATGCTTTATTTTATAATAAAGAGATTTAAAAAAATAAAACATGGCAATAACGGCCCATATCCTTCTCCAGCTCCCTCCCCAACCCCCTTACCCAATAATCAGCTAGACCTCCATTTTGCACAGCTGCCCTTTTAAGACTGCCACATGCTCTCCAGCTCATGACAAAGAAACTGCTTTACTCAATTACAATTCCTCTCTGGCTTCTGTAGCACCAGGGTATATCCAGAACAGGATATTTATAAGGGATTCAAGACCTGTATGTATCTCGATGTTTATGGATATTCTGTAGCATATACTTTCTATGAAAATGTTCTCTATTGATTACAGCAGAATCAGCAAAAGTGAAATGCTGGGATTCTGGGCAGCCAACAAGGGTTACACAAAAGCGAAATGACTTGCTACTTTACATAAGTCTCTCATGTTGTATTCTTTTTATTTTTTGAGACAGGGTCTCACTCTGTTGCCCAGGCTGAAGTGCAGCGGGGTGATAATGGCTTGCTGCATTCTCAACCTCTTCGGCTCAAGCAATCCTCCCATCTCAGCCTCCCGAGTAGCTGGGACTATAGGCAGATGCCACCATGCTTGGCTAATTTTTAGATTTTTTTGTAGAGACAGGATCTCACTATGTTGCCCAAGCTGGTCTTGAATTTCTGGGCTCAGCAATCCTCCCTCCTCAGCCTCCCAAAGTGCTGGGATTACAGGTATGAGCTACCATGCCCTGCTCTCCATGTATATTCTTCAAATAATACAATTAAAAGTACTTTATATTAGGTCTAGTCCCTTAGGATTTGTTGTGAATAAAGTCAATCACAAACTCAATTATCTAGAATCATCTCATATAAAGTAACTTAATATTAAATGTCTCATCTTTTACTACCAATCAACTGAGTATAAATATGAACATTTCAATGAGCGAATAAGGTGATTTGTCAGTTGAGGTATTTAAAAAACTCTACTTTTGTTTGACACACATGTATACAGGCATGACTTTTTTTTTTTTTTTTTTACCTAAAACGATATTGTCTGCTATACTTTCTTTAAATTTTATGCATGACTTAATGACTTAAAACAGGAAGTTGTTGATTAGAGAAGTACTATTTATCTCTCTAAAGTACTTATGTCTTATCTCTCTAAAGTAGTACTTTAGAGAGTGCTAAAGTACTCTCTAAAAATACTATATCTCTATTTATCATTCTACACAAAGCTTGCCATGCCTTCTATAAGCAATAAAATAGTAGCCCCAAACTGACCTTACTAGATATATGATAAAACTAGAAAAGTAAAATATTATTGGTAAAACCCAGATGGTGGATATATGGATAGTCACTGTAAAGTTCTTTCAACTTTACTGTATCCTGGAAGTTTTTAAAAATAAAATGTTTCAGCCTGAGCAACATGGCAAAACCCCATTTCTAGAAAAAAATAGAAAAATTAGCCAATTGTGGTTGCACAAGCCTGTAATCCCAGCTACTTGGGATGCTGAGGCGGGAGGATGTCTTGAGCCTGGGAGGGAGAGGTTGCAGTGAGCTGAGACTGCACCATTCCACTCCAGCCTGGGCAACAGAGTGAGACCTTGTCTCATAAAAATTAATAAAATAAAATTTTGGGGAAAAAAATTCACCTTACCTCATAGTGCAGCATGAAATTTTTATCTTTTATCCCACTACAAATAAAAGGCATAATATTAAAAACATCATAGGAAAAAACATATTTATTTCAAAACACAACTAAAACAGATTTAAGGGGATTTTACAAAACAACTAGGTGTTAATGAAAAATCAGACTGAAACTGAAAACCAAAGAATTAATTAGAAGGATGATTGTGACATGATATTTTCTTCTGGGGCTTATGAATGAATTGTACAGATTTAGGAAACCAATTTTGCCTTAAATATAAGTCCTTAAATATCCAGATTTGAATACTAAGACAAGACAATAGATGTATTTTTAAGCATTAATAACTACTGAGAGAATCCTAAATGCTATACTCACCTTAGTTAAATCTCAGAGCTACAATGCTTCTCCCAGTCAATATGAGAAATGAAGAAAAAGTCCTGGGATGGGGCAGAATCTGCACGATCATAAACTGTAGCTTTGGAGAAAGAAATCTAAAAACCAAATTCCTTCAGAGGACTAAAGGAATCACAGATTTTGGGAGCTAGAGAGGATTATAGCAGGTCATTGGCCCAGTGCATTTTATAAGAAATAGAAACCGGCCGGGCGCGGTGGCTCAAGCCTGTAATCCCAGCACTTTGGGAGGCCAAGACGGGCGGATCACGAGGTCAGGAGATCGAGACCATCCTGGCTAACAC
>NW_012117844.1:541230-545623 GCF_000951035.1 Colobus angolensis palliatus | reverse complement strand
AAAAAAAAAAAAAAAATTAAATGCTTTACTAACATTTGTTCCAAATCAGTAATTTAGAAGACAATCTAGTACACACACAAAATCCTTTGAAATCATGATGATGTAAACAGAAAAATGAAGTACAAAAACACAGGTTAAAAAAGTAACAATAATTAATAATATACCACGTAAGCTTTAATTATATACTAGGACATCATAAAACATAACAAACATCATAAAAACATAACTTACTTTATAGCTGTTATAACTTGATCTGACTTAATACTGGATTCTAATGAATCAAACGTAACGGTACAAAGCACCTAAAAAAGAAAAAGAATTCCTCAGGCTTTAATATACTAACCACAAAGATGAAAACTAAAAATACTTGAAGAATCCAACTCATTCTTAAAAAAATGGGATAAGTACATCCTACACAAAGCTTGCCATGCTACTAAGTGCAGTATACACTTATTTGTTCTATAAATATTCATACTATGTGTAAACCTCAATAATCCAAAGTTGTAACATCGCACAGACTACATATGTAAAGCACTGCAGTAGGAGTGCTGGGGAAAGAAGGCAGGAAAAGAAAGCAGTATTTTTAAGAACGATGTATGAGAGTACGCTAAGGAAGCCCCAATACAGGTTCAGCCAATACAATTGTCTGCTTAAAATTTAAAAAAAAATCAGGCCAGGCGTGGTGGCCCACACCTGTAACCCCAGCACTTTGGGAGGCTGAGGTGGGCGGATCACGAGGTCAAGAGTTCGAGATCAGCCTGGCCAATATGGTGAAACCCAAAAATTAGCTGCGCATGGTGGCGTGTGCCTGTAGCCCTAGCTACTTGGGAGGCTGAAGCAGAAGAATAGCTTGAACCCGAGAGGTGGAACTTGCAGTGAGCCGAGATCGCACCACTGTACTCCAGCCTGGGCAACAGAGCAAGTCTCCGTCTCAGAAAAAGAAAAAAAAAAAATTAAGAAAATCAGTCTTCTTTGTAGAGACATAACATAATCCAGAGACTCTACAATGTATCATTCACAACATCCAGAAAACAATCTACAAGGAAACAGGAAACAGGGCCCATTCTCAAGAAATAAGAACAGGAATGGAGGCTGACTCTGAGTTGATTAAGACGGTGGATTAGCAGACAAAATATTTCTTTTTTTTTTTTTTTTGAGATACAGTCTTGCTCTGTTGCCCAGGCTGGAGTACAGGGGCATGATCTTGCTCACTGCAACCTCCACCTCCCGGGTTCAGATGATTCTCCTACCTCAGCCTCCTGAGTAGCTGGGACTACAGGCGTGTGCCACCACACCCAGTGAATTTTTTGTATTTTTAGTAGAGACGGGGTTTCACTGTGTTAGCCAGGATGATCTCGATCTCCTGACCTTGTGATCCACCCGCCTTGGCCTCCCAAAGTGCTGGGATTACAGGTGTGAGCCACCGTGCCTGGTGACAAAAGATTTTTAACAGCTATGATAACTATACTCAAAGGACATTAAAAAAAAAAAAGTGGAAATTCTACAATTGAAAACTTTAATATCTCGTAATGGAAAGGAGATGGCAAGAGTCAGTAAGCATGAAGATGAATGAACAGAAATTGTCCAATTTGCAGAAGAGAGGAAAGAGAATATAGTTGCAGTGACCTGTGGGACCGTATCAAAAGGATATGTGCAGCTGCAATTCCAGAAGGCAAGAAGAGAGAAAATGAGGCAGGAAAAAATATTTGAAGAAATAATCAATGACAATTCTCAAGTGTGGTGAAAGAAATGAATGTACAGATTTAGGCTCAGGACACTTTTAGCAGGATAAATGCAAAGGAAATCATATCTTTCAATCATAATGCTGAAAACCAAAGATAAAGAGCAAATCTTGAAAGCACCCACATGAAAACAATAATAATATATAAGGAATAATGATTTGAATGTGTCTTTTTCATCAGAAAACCATGGAGAACAAAAACCACTGAAACATATTTAGGCGCTAAAAGAAAAAAAGGCTCACCCCAGAATTCTATACCCAGCAAAAAGATTCTTTGTACACAGAGGCAAAATAAAGACATTTCAGAAAAACAAAAGATAAGAATTTGTTAATAGAAAACTCATACGATGGGCTGGGCGTAGTGGCTCACACCTGTAATCCCCAGCACTTTGGGAGGCTGAGGCAGGCGGATCGCGAGGTCAGGAGATTGAGACCATCCTGGCTAACACGGTGAAACCCCCGTGTCTACTAAAAATACAAAAAAATTAGCCGGGTATGTTGGTGGCCAGCTGTAGTCCCAGCTACTCGGGAGACTGAGGCAGGAGAATGGCATGAACCCGGAAGGCAGAGCTTGCTGTGAACCGAGATCGCGCCACAGATCGCCCCACTGCACTGCAGCCTGGGCAACAGAGCGAGACTCCATCTCAAAAAAAGAAAACTCACAGGATGATATTAAAGGAAGTCTTGTCAGAATGAAGGGAAATGATACTAGATCCATACTTGGATCTTCAGAAAGGAATAAAAAGCACCAGAAATGGTAAATATGTGGGCCAGTATAAAAGCCTGTCTTTTTCTTATTACTTCTTTAAAAGACATGATTGTAGGAAAGTTGTAACACCCCCTTGTGGGGGTTTATGACACATACAGATGTAACTCAATAAGACAACTACAATATAAAGGATCGAAGAGGTGGGAAATGCACCTAAATGGTTTCAAAGTTTCTTCATTTTATGTTAAGTGGTACAAAATTAATTCTAAAAGACTGTGAGGGCCTGGCATGGTGGCTCACACCTGTAATACCAGCACTTTGGGAGGCCAAGGCAGGAGGACTGGACTGCTGGAGCCCAGGAATTCAAGACTAGCCTGGGCAATATGGCAAAACCCTGTCTCTACAAAAATTTTTAAAAATATATAAATAAAAAGACCTGTGAGAAGTTATGGATGTATGCTGTAATTTCTACAGTAATCACTGGAAAATAATTCAGAGGTACAGCTAAAAAATAAATAGGCAAATTAAAATAAAATTCTAAAAAAATATTTAATTCATTCAAAAAGAAGGCTGAATGAAAGTGAAAAATAGAGAAACAAAAAACAGAAGGGCAAAAGAAAAATAATAAAATGACAGTAAATTCAATCACATCAGTGTTTAAATTTAACATGAATGGACTAAGTACTATAGCTACAAAGCCAGAGATTGTCACAATGGATAACAAAAGTATGCAGAACATCTTTATAAAGGCATTTTAAAAACTTGACTAAAGAGCATAAAACCTGAATCAAAGGTGACACAGACTATATTCATTGTAAACACTCTAACTTAAATTGTAAAAGTATCATTCTTCTCCCAGATTAATATAAAGATTTAGTGCAATTATAATTGTAAATCCTAAAAGGATATTTTGAGAACTTGATATAATACTAAAATTCAAACAAAGGAACAAATGTACCTAAAGTTTAAGATAATTTTGAGAGGATTAAACAAACAGGGAAGATGACTTGCTTCTCAGATATTAAAATATATCCCTAAATCATAATAATTAAAATAGTTTGACAGTGGCCCAGAAAATTCACGTAACAATGAAAAAGGATATAGCTTAACAATGTGTTTATAAACTCTGACTATCATAAGGTAACATCTCAAGTCATTGACAAAAATAAAGTATTAGTAAATAATGTAAAATTGGCTCACTATGGCCGTTTTCATTTTATACAACGTGTAGGAATAAACTCAAAGATTGACTAATGGTCTAAATTTGACAGCTAAAACTAGAAAGCTGATAGAAAAAGTAGGTGAGTAACTTTGTGACTTTAAGGTACAGAAGAATTTATATCAGAACTAAAGATTTCAGATTTACTCTAAACATAGTAGCCTACCACAGACAAAGTTAGAAGGCAATCTATAAAGGAGACATATGTATATATATATATATATAAAGTTTGTTACCAAAAAGAATTAATATTTAAAACACTTAAGAAATTACTGCAAAATAGCAGGTAAAATACAGTAAACCATATTAAAAAAAGAAAAGCTGGCCAAAGGATATGGACAGAAAATTCATAAAAGGGCAAACCTGAAGCAGGGTCACCACACTGCACAACTCCAGGGGACAATATCCATGTGAAAATAGTGCTCTGGAGGTGTGCAGTTCTCCAGGGCATGGTTTGTGCAGTGACCATGTTGACTGGCTGTCATAGAAATAATGCTCAGCCTCACTAGTAATCAGGAAAATACAAAATAAAGCAAAAAGATACTACTTGGTACCTATCAGATTGATAGAATTAAAGAAACAATGTGGGAAAGAAGTATAAAGCATAATATGGTACATAGAACAATGAATACAGAGGTAGGTAAATATTAATAAACGAACAGAAGGAGAACCAGAAGGCTACCTGTTAAATACAAGAGTGGGTGCCTATGTAAAGAATAAAGAA
>NW_012117844.1:532200-541060 GCF_000951035.1 Colobus angolensis palliatus | reverse complement strand
AGGCGGAGCTTGCAGTGAGCTGAGATCCGGCCACTGCACTCCAGTTTGGGCAACAGAGCGAGACTCCGTCTCAAAAAAAAAAAAAAAAAAAAAAAGAATAAAGAATAGAAAAAGAATAGAACCGTACAGGCTACATGGAGAAAACAATGTGGGCCTTGAATAGGTCAACAATGACAATATGCCATAAACTGGAGTCTGAGTTACTCAATTTTGTATACCCAACGTTAAAAGAAAGATACAACAGAAATACCAGATAATTCTAGAAAATGCAAACTAATTAATAGTGACAAAAGCAGATCAGTAGTCTCTTGAGGAGGTGGGGGGCAGGAAGAAGGAATTACAAAAAGGCATGAGGAAACTCTTGGGGGTAACTGATATGTTCATTATCTTTTTCATTTTTAAATTTTTTAAGAGGCAGGGTCTTGCTCGGTAGTCCAGGCTGGAGTGCAATGGCACGACCACAGCTCATTGCAACCTCGAACTCCTGGCCTCAAGCAATCCTCCCTCCTGGGCTTCCCAAAGTGCTGGAATTACAAGCATGAGCTACCATGCCTGGCCCATTCATTATCTTAACTGATTTCTCAGTTGTATACATGCGAAAAGTTACCAAATCACACATTTTAAACAACATAGTTTATTGAATAGCAATTATACCTCAAATAAACTGTTAAGATTACATAAAAAACACACAAGAGGCCAAGCGTAGTGGTTCATGCCTGTAATCCCAGAACACTGGGAGGCTGTGGTAGGAGGATTGCTCGAGGCCAAGAGTTTGAGACCAGCTTGGGCAACACAGTAAGACCTTGTCTCTACAAAAAAATAAGTTTTAATTAACCAGGCATGGTGGCACATGCCTGTAGTCCCAGCTACTCGGGAAGCTGAGGTGGGAGGATCACCTGAGTCCAGGAGTTCGAGGTTTCAATGAGCTATGATTGTGCCACTGCACTGGAGCCTGAGTGACAAAGCAAGAACCTGTCTCAAACTAAACAAACAAACAAGAACTGCCAGATATTAATTTAAATAAATAACACATACCATATGACAAAACCTACAGCATCTACTAATGTACTTCTATTAGATCTAATTAAACATTCTTAATTCAGCAAATAATTAGAGCTTTTTACATAAATTACCTGTGTTTGTCCTCTTTGAAATAATGCTGATCCATGAAGGGTTTTAAACGTATCTACCTCACAACTTATATTCCTAAGTGAAGTCAAATCCCGACCATCACACCTATAGTGATACAGGAAATAAGTACATGAAGTCATACTGGAAATCAGATAAATCACACGTGTTTATTTCTGCCAGGAAGTTCTCAGTCTTAGTTGCATATCATAATCCCCTGTGGAACTTTAAAAAATAATAGATACTTGAGCACTATCCTGAATATCACTGAATCAGAATGTCTGAAGTTGAACCTATATTACTGTGTTGTTAAAAAGCTCTACAGGTAGGCCAGGTGCGGTGGCTCACGCCTGTAAACCCAGCACTTTGGGAGGCCAAGGCAGGCAGATCACGAGGTCAGGAGATCGAGACCATCCTGGCTAACATGGTGAAACCCCGTCTCTACTAAAAATACAAAAAAGTAGCTGGGCGTGGTGGTGGGTACCTGTAGTCCCAGCTACTTGGGAGGCTGAAGGGGGAGAATGGCATGAACCCGGGAGGCAGAGCTTGCAGTGGGCCGAGACTGCGCCACTGCACTCAGCCTGGGCGACAGAGCGAGACTCTGTCTCAAAAAAAAAAAAAAAAAATTGCTCTACAGGGAATCCTGAAGTGCACTGCTTTACACACAAGGCCCAAGACAGATGGTCACATATCTATGTATCTTCTTTCTTCAATAGGTGTCCATTTATATAGCAAATATTATAATTCTTTACTGTTCACTTGAAAAAAACAAACTTTCTTTGATCAAGTTTCTATTTTCAAGGCAACTTGCAGAGACAGTGCATACTTAAATTTCAACAAAAAAGGGTATGTTTACCTTTTGTATTCATTCAAAATAATACTTCTAAAAACTTCCTTTGCAACAACATTGAAGGATTCTATTATTTCATATGGATCGGCCTCCGGAAATTTTTCTATAGAAAAGAGACAAACCAAGACAAAGTTTTTAACTTTTTAGGAGATAGGATTTCTCTAAAGGTCATAGCATAAAATCAACTAACTACAGGAATCAACCAAGGGAGATGACTCTGAACATTTAGTCCTCAGGCAAACAAAGTAGATAAATGTTCTCAAGCAACTGTGACATATCAAGTACCAAGTACCACAATGGTGTTGTTATTGAGAATTTAATTTTCTTTCTTTTTTGTTTTTTGGAGACAAAGTCTCGCTCTGTTGCCCAGGTTGGAGTGCAATGGCGCAATCTTGGCTCACTGCAACCTCTGTCTCCTGGGTTCAAGCAATTCTCCTGCCTTAGCCTCCTGAGTAGCTGGAACTACAGGTGTGCACCACCACATCCAGCTAATTTTTTGTATTTTAGTGGAGACGGGGTATTACCATGTTGCCCAGGCTGCTCTTGTAACTCCTGAAATCAGGCAATCTGCCTGCCTCGGCCTCTCAAAGTGCTAGGATTACAGGCGTGAGCCACTGCGCCCGGCCCATCAGTTCCCGTCTCTATTATGTTACCAGAAGAATCCAGCCAACCTTTATGGAAAGGTCTGACAGTCTTTTTTTGTTTTTTTTTGAAACGGAGTTTCGCTCTTGTTGCCCATGCTAAAGTGCAATGGCATGATCTCAGCTCACCGCAACCTTCGCCTCCCGGGTTCAAGCAATTCTCCTGCCTCAGCCTCCCTAGTAGCTGGGATTACAGGCATGTGCCAACACATCCAGTTAATTTTTGTATTTTTAGTAGAGACTGGGTTTCTCCATGTTGGTCAGGCTGGCCTTCAGGCTGGGCTCGAACTCCTGACCTCAGATGATCTGCCTACCTTGGCCTCCCAAAGTGCTGGTATTACAGGTGTGAGCCACCGCACCTGGCCTAACTGATAGTTTTAAGAGTAGTCACCCTCACTCTTTTGCCTTTAATCTAAATCTGCAAATTGGGGAACAATTTAAAAAATATATTATAAATCCCTACAGACTGTTTTCTATCTAATATTTGTCAAATGCTTTCATGAGCCAGGCACATTATTGGTTTTTTAATACTTTTAACTTTCATAATAACTTATGAAATAAATTTTATTATTCCCATTCTACAGAAGAAAAAACTGAAGCTTAAAGGGGTGAAGTGCTGTGTAAGAGATAACCAGTGAGTTTAAAAAAAAAAAAACATAAATAAAAAATAAAGAGGTGGAGTAAACTGTCTGAGACCACAGATAGTACAGATAGTAAATGATACAGCTGTGACCTGAATACAGATCTGTCAGTCTCAAAGGCTTATGGTTTTATTTTATTTTATTTTTAGCTTAGAGTTTAGATGTTAAGCTACTCTACCCTATCAATTAATTTATGTCAAGTTTTAAGTACTGTTCTCTCATGTGTATGGTTTATTAAATATAACTTCAAAGTAACCAAAACATAAGAAGTGATCAAAGAAAGATATATTAGTATCGTATCTTCCTCAGATAAGAATAATGTTTAATATTAGACTTTAATATCTTTTCTGCTTTAATTGAGTTATACTTAGAAAGGAGAACAATCAGTACCAAAACATTTAAAATATCCTATCAACCCAGAGGGTCGTGAAGCTATTCTACTATGTATAATACAAACAAAAAGTCATTTTTATTTTAAAATAAGACAATATTTGCTATAAAATTTCTTTCTTAACAGCTAGGATGAAATGTAGTGAGAAAGGACTAAACTTATTCAATGACAATTACAATTAATGGCCTTAATATCAATGCCAACAGCATTTTTTTTTTTTTTTTTGAGATGGAGTCTTGCTCTATTGCCCAGGCTGGAGTGCAGTGGCGATCTCAGCTCACTACAACTTCTGCCTAACAGGTTCAAGCGATTCTCGTGCCTCAGCCTCCCGAGTAGCTGGGATTACAGGCGCCTGCCACCACACCTGCCTAATTTTTGTATTTTTGGTAGAGATGTGGTTTCACCATATTGGCCAGTCTGTCTTGAACTCCTGACCTCAAGTGATCCACCTGCTTTGGCCTCCCAAAGTGCTGGGATTACAGGCATGAGCCACCACACCTGGCCAGTTTTTTATCTTAAAATAAATATTCATGTGAAAGTACACTTGTCTATTAGAAAAATTAACAAAAACTATGTCATACTTCATTTATATTCAATTTGTGTTAGGTTTATATTATGCAGTAAGATCCTTTGCTTAATAATTTCTGGAGAGCTAAATTACCTAAGTTCTGTATCTTATGATTCCACCAGGTATTAAGAATAAGAATAGCATCAGTTAACATTTATTGAACACTTACTGTGTGCCAGGCACAGATGTAAATGATTCACTCATTTAGTCCCCATAAACCAGGTATTATTAACACTGCAATTTCACAGATCAAGAACTCAATACTTTTAAAGAATATATTTGTGTTTTCAAATGACAAAATACCAGGTTATATTTCTTGTATGATAAGAATTTGATTCAGAAAAGATCAGGAACATTCACATTCAACATTTACTAGGTACCTACTCTGCATCAAATGTAGTGCTAGCCACATTCATAGAAGTTAATTTAGCAGTAACCCTGTGACCTATCATTATTGCAAGTTTACTGAAAATAAAGCTGCGAAGCAATGAGAGTAACATTTATTTGAGATCTTCAACCAAAGTTTTAAAAAAAGTCTATTATTTCTTTCAACACTTTTAAAATTAAAAAATACATAGTAATAGCGGTTCTGTGCAAAGGGGACTTTCTCTTTCCCTGAAACAGCTCGAGGAGGCTTTGGAGAAGAGGTGGCATTTGAACCTTGAGTTAGAAGAAGACCACCTGCTATGAGAGAGCATTCCAGGTCTAGGGAACAGCAGCTGTAAAGTTCAAAGTCCTTTGAACTCTTCTTTTCCTACAGATGTGATGCCTTTCCTCTTTGATCTTTAATCCCAAGAAGCAAGAGTCAGGCCACACCTTATTAAAGCTGCCCTCAGCAAAAAAACAAAATAAAATAAAATGAAATTTACCTTTTAGTTGTTCCTCTGTATCTAATCTTATTTTGTTAACAGCTTCATCTCTGGAAACCTAAAAGAAAGTTGAGGTTCAGTTATTACATATACATGACATTTAACATTTCTAATTATTATACAATGAACACATTGTGAATTACTCAGTTTTATCTAACTGTAATATTCTTTAAAACACTGGAATTGGTTATTGATTTATGACAAATATTACCTGTTAATTCATTCAAATACATTTGTGCACTCCCCTAAAACTTACACTAAAAAGAAAAGAACTTTGGGTGGCCAAAGTGGGCAGATCACTTGAGGCCAGGAGTTTGAGACCAGCCTGGCCAACATGGTGAAACCTCGTCTCTACTAAAAATACAGAAGATAGCTGGGTGTGGTGGCGTGCACCTGCAATCCCAGCTACTTGGGAGGCTGAGGCAGAAGAATCGCTGGAAGGCAAAAGTTGCGGTGAGCTGAGATCACACCACTGCACTCCAGCCTGGGAGACAGAGAGACTCTGTCTCAAAAACAAAACAAAACGAAAGAATGGAGAAACAATTAGGCTTTTGTTAGTTTTTTGTTTAGAGATTTTTAATAAAAATAGGACTAACATTCATAAAATTACATGAGTTATGACAAAAATGTATTCCTAGCGCAATTATAGAAGACACAACTCGGGTATACCTACTTTTTCATGTTTGTAATCTGTAAAAACTGCATAGAGTCTCTCCATAGCGAGTCTATTTAAGCACAAAACAAATGTTAGCATAATAATATTTGGAAACATGAGGCAGTTTCTATTATAAACAAAACTGAAATATTTAATAATCAGCTAAAACTTTAATAAATACTTCAGAAAGAATTAAAAATTTATATTGCTATTTATCATTGCTAATCTGTTTACTATTTACGGCACAGAACCCAAATTTCTTTCTCTCACCCTCTCAGGGGAAACCACATGTGGTATCCTGTTCTCTTCTTTTTAATTGTTCAATTAATTTCACCTTCCACATACTCTTTTTAACCTCTTCCTTTCTTCATTCTACCCATTTTGGCTCAATTATCATAGGAAACTCTTTTGCTAGGAAGAGTTAATTTAATTTCTGACTGATGGCTGTGCAACTGACATTAAGGGAAAGTTTTAACCTTTTCAATTTTTTCAAATAAAATAATTTTCCAGTGATTCATTTACATTTACTGAGTGTCTGCCTAACGTTCTAAGCACTGGGCATGTAACAGTGATTACATCTGATTTCTTTTTGAGAATTCCAACAGCTTCCTTAGATATTCAAGTATCTTATTTATTTTCTTTTTCCCAGACATGGAGAGATGTGGTGATTACCTGAATCTTGACCAATAAACACACTCTTTCATTTGAGATTCAAAGTTAGGCCTTACAAGTGTGATGTGGGCTTATCCTTTTTAAGGGAGTAAACAGATATTTATGAGAATGACTCTTAAAACAGAAAAGTGCTATTTACGAAGTAATGGATGGGCAGTGCTTCCATGGGAAGTTTCTCTCCCACGAAGAAATTAAATCTGATGACAATTTCATATTTTCATTCGCATAGATGTTCTTACTTATGAGTATGTTTCACAATCTCTGGCGAAGGGGTAAATAACTTCTGAGGCGTCCTCTTGGTAACACCAATTTCTTTTACCAACTGCTGAATGCCCTGAATTATTTGCTGGGTATATTTCACTCCCACTTTGATAGCATGGCAAAAGTCCTGCTGTAAAATGTTCTCTGCAGAGGCTTCTAACATGACTATTTAAAGGAAAAAGAAAAAAAAAATGACTGCCATCGAAGTTCTTAGTAATAAAACATTTTCAAATACCATGACATGACATAAATATTACAGATCAATTTTACTTCTTAGTGATAGATCCACCTTGATTTCTTTCCTCAGAATCAACATACTTCCAAAATGTAAGCAGCAGTAAATGAATAAAGACACCTTGATATCCATATTTAGGTTTATATTCTCCTTAAGTTTAAGGAGGGATTTTCCATAAAAAATGAAACAGAAGAAAAAAAATAAATTATGTATATATTTAAAAAATAAGTTTTATTGAGCTATAAGTCACATAAGATAAAAATTAAATCTTTAAAAGTATACAAGTGCTTTTGTTTTTAATATTTTTTTTTTTTTTTTTTGAAATGGAGTCTTGCTCTGTCTCCCAGGATGGAGTCCAGTGGCGTGATCTCGGCTCACTGCCAGCTCTGCCTCCCGGGTTCACGCCATTCTCCTGCCTCAGCCTCCCAAGCAGCTGGGACTACAGGCACCTGCCACCACGCCCAGCTAATTTTTTGTATTTTTAGTTAGAGAAGGGGTTTCACCATGTTAGCCACGATGGTCTCAATCTCCTGACCTTGTGATCCACCCGCCTCGGCCTCCCAAAGTGCTCGGATTACAGGCGTGAACCACCGCGCCTGGCAATACATATTTTAAATAAAATGTAAAAATATGCAACACAATAGGAATCTAATAAATATTTCCTGTTTAACAATTGTCACATTGTCTAATTCTTGCACAGATGGGGAAATCTTTGCAGTGATCCTGTTTCAAGTAAGCCAACTAAAGGACTGTAATGACCATCATAAACAGATAGCTTTTATAACAATTAAACTCCTGTGTAATGCAGGTAGAAGTTAGGCTTCTAAAATCTACTATTCAGTTTCAGTTTTGCATTCCAGGAGGCTGACTAGCCTCCTGCCTACTTGTGTGTCAGTTCTGGTGTCTCTCAACTTGTACAAAGTCAAAGATTATGCAAATGCATAGTTATCAACATATTTTATATATATATTTAACCACATCCTGTTGTCATTAAGATTTATTATCTAACTCATCACTTCCAAGGTTTCTAGGTTCAATTTATAACAGAATGAATGCCTCCACCCTCTCAATGTGCTTTATATGCTGGAATTCCATCAGCCAATGGAAGTAGACTCATGAAAGGAGCTAATATTTGTGTTATCAGAATCATAGAAGAATAGGAGAAAGAGGTCAGGGCTAAAAAAGTACTAGAAAAAATAATTGCTGAAAACTCCCCAAATTTGACAGGCACAAACCTACAGATTCAAAGTAAACTCTCAACTGGGTAATCCCCAAAAAAGCCAAGCCAAGAAACATCATAATCAGACTTCTGAAAAAAAGACGAAAACTTGAAACCAGCCAGAGAAACATGACACCTTACCTCTAGGGGAAAAGCAATTCAAATAATAGCAGATTTACCATCAGAAACCATGCAGGCCAAAAGGAAGTGGCACGGTATTTTTTAGGTGCTGAAAGAAAAGAACTGTCAACCCAGAATCCTACACCCAGTGAAAACACTAAGGAAGGAAGGGGAAATCAAGACTCTCAAATAAAGGAGAAATAAGAAAATTTGTTGCCAAACAGAAATGAAAAAATAAGAGAAGAAATCGTGGACTGTTAGAAAGGAAAGAAAATCAGTATGCAAACTAAGAATAAATATAGAGGTTGGGCACGGTGGCTCACACCTGTAATCCCAGCACTTTGGGAGGCTAAGGTGGGCAGATCACCTGAGGTCAGGAGTTCGAGACCAGCATGGCCAACATAGCGAAACTCTGTCTGTACTAAAAATGCAAAAAAAATGAGCCAGGCATGGTGGTGGGTGCCTGTAATCCCAGCTACTCAGGAGGCTGAGGCATAAGAATCGTTTGAACACAGGAGGTACAGGTTGCAGTGAGCCGAGATCACACCACTGCACTCTAGCCTGGGCGACAGAACAAGGCTCCATCTCAAAATAAATAAATAAATAAATA
>NW_012117844.1:530586-530890 GCF_000951035.1 Colobus angolensis palliatus | reverse complement strand
ATGGATACCTCCCCCCAAAATATATTTTGTTTTCACTCATTAAACTTTAATGCAATTCCTTTTTTATAAGAAAAATCCTTTAGCCAGGTGTGGTGACATGTGCCTGGATCCCAGCTACTCAGGAGGCTGAGGACAGAGGATCGTTTGAATCCCAGAGTTTGATGCTGTAGTAATATATAATCACACCATTGCATTACAGCTTGGAGACAGAGTGAGATTCTGTCTTTAAAAAAAAGAAAGAAAGAAAGAAAGAACACTTCTCTTTTTTTTTTTTTTTTTTGAGAGGGAGTCTAGCTCTGTTGCC
>NW_012117844.1:519529-526614 GCF_000951035.1 Colobus angolensis palliatus | reverse complement strand
CACGATGGTCTCGATCTCCTGACCTCGTGATCCACCCGTCTCGGCCTCCCAAAGTGCTGGGATTACAGGCTTGAGCCACCGCGCCCGGCCAAGAAAGAACACTTCTTACAGTTGAGTCTATAGAGCTGTGCTGTCCAATATGGTAACTACTAGCCACATATGCCTATTTGCATTTAAATGATTTAAAATTAGACAAAATTAAAATTTTGGTTCCTCAGTTACTCTAGCCACATCTGAAGTGCTAAGTAGCCACATGATCAGATATAAAACATACCCTTCACTGCAGAGAGTTCTACTGGACAACACTGCCATGGATGCTAAAAATTTAAACATAAAAGCTTGTCAAAATGATTGCCATAGGCCCGGCATGGTGGCTCACGCCTGTAATTCCAGTACTTTGGGAGGCCGAGGCAGGCAGATCACCTGAGGTGAGGAGTTTGAGACCAGCCTGGCCAACAGGTGAAACCCCATCTCTAATAAAAATAAAAAATTAGCCAGATGTGGTGGCACGCACCTGTAGTCCCAGCTACTTGGGAGGCCGAGGCAAGAGAATCACTTGAACCTGGAGGTGGAGGTTGCAGTGAGCCGAGATCGCACCACTGCACTCTAGCCTGGGCGACAGAGTAAGACTCCATCTCAACTAAAAACAAAACGAAAACAAAGATTGCTATAAACTGTCAACCATTTTAGCAGTTGAAGATGAATTTTTGAGATTAGCTGAAGTTATAAATTCTAGACACAAAATCTCTTCTAAAAACATGTTATTGGTATACTTTTTCCTGACTTATATCTTCTCACACACAGAAATATTAGTGATATTAAATATACCAGTTGAAAACAAGCATCTAAATGGCACTGTTCAGAATGTTGGTGTTGAAGTAATCCAGCAGTTGACAGCATGGAGTAATTATTCTTGCCCTATAAGATTATACTCTAAAATTCTGGATGACTGCCCGGGAGTGGTGGCTCAAGCCTGCAATCCCAGCACTTTGGGAGGCCAAGGTGGGTGGATCACCTGAGGTCAGGAGTTCAAGACCATCCTGGCAAACATGGTGAAACCCTGTCTCTACTAAAAATACAAAAATTAGCCAGGTGTGGTGGCGCACGCCGGTAATCCCAGCTACTCAGGAGGCTGGGTCAAAAGAATCACTTGAACCTGGGAGGCGGAGGTTGCACTGAGCCAAGATCGTGCCACTGCACTCCAGCCTGGGCAACAGAGAGAGACTTGGTTTCCCAAAAAAAAAAAGATTTGGATGACTAAATATTTTAATAATGAAATAGTAGCAATTACTTTTTTGTATTTTTGTATCACAAAAGTTCCATGATGGTGGTATTTCACTTGGACCCGATGTTAACTCTAAGAGGTAAACAAGGGGTTAAAATGCATATCTGATGCATCTTTATGAATGCAGAGAGCTGGTTAAATAGCTGCATGGAAATAGTGTTACAAAAGTCATAAACTGGAGGCTGTTAATTCCTAAAAACCATCTCCTTACAGGTTGGTTCTGAATTACTCTCAGTCTCCCTCTACCCAAGGCTACTCTCTGAAATTTATGCAGTCTCTAGAGTCTCATTCTTCTCTCCTGAGAGCAACAGGTGAGAAGAGCCAGCTGGAAGTCTGCCTATGGGGTTTCTATGGCATCCCATACGTGCAGCAAAGATTCCTTGGTTCTGCTGGGTGCGGTGGCTCATGCCTGTAATCCCAGCACTTTTGGAGGCCGAAGCAGGCGGATCGCTTAAAGCCAGAAATTCGAGACCAGCCTAGCCAACATGGCAAAACCCCGTCTCTACTAAAAATACAAAAATTAGCTGGGCATGGCGGCGCATGCCTATAATCCCAGCTACTTGGGAGACTGGGCAGGAGAATCAATTGAACCTGGGAGGCAGAGGTTGCAGTGAGCTGAGACTGCACTGCTGCACTCCTCTACCCTGGGAGACAGAGCCAGACTCGGTCTCAAAAAAAAAAAAAAATTGTGAATTAGTCCATTCCTCTAATGTCTACTTACAATTAGAAGAGTTCAAACTCTAAGGCAGATAGCGGCTACATGAACAATTAGCAACAAGTTTATTTCTGTGTCTTAATGATAATAGCGAGTATTAACTATATGCTTATTAGGTACCAGTAACATGCTGGGCACTTTGCAAACCTTGACTCCTATCTTCATAACTACCCTGTAAAGTAACCAGACTAGTTTACTAATAGAGAGTAAACGAACACTGTAACTTTCAGCAAAACATTCAGATGCAGATGAACGGGAAACCAATACTTTGCTCAAGGCTCCGAGATGCTCAAACATGAAGTAGACATCATCTATTATTCATGGCTTCCTCATTCTTTGGAATATCCTCTCTACATTTTGACAGTTACCCACAGTACGAATCCCACCTTCCGGAGGCAGGATACAAAAATCATTTCCTTGCCTTGCTTGCAGTCGAGGGTATAGTCATGTGCCACAGTTCTGCTCAATGAGATGTAAATAGAAACTGCTGTGTGGGGATTTCTGGGAAAGCTGCTTAAAACGCAGGTTGACTCACTCAACTGCCACACACCTTTTTGCTATTCCCTTCTTTTTTCTTCCTCCTGCCTATAAGTGAGATACGTTAGCCAGAACTTTTCATGCCAGTTTATAAGCATGAAGATGAGGCCACATCTTGAGGATTGCAGAGGAGAAAGCTAAAAGGAATCTAGATTTCTTAAGATGTCATGGAACCACTGTCACTGTCCTAGATTTACCACCTCTGAATTTCTTTTACCTGAGAGAAATATAAAGTTTCCATCTTGTTTAAGTCTTATTTTGTTTGACAACACAACCCCCAACTAATACATGGGGATTTTTCTAACTTATAGAACCTAGTTTTAACTTTATCACTGGCTAACATACCAGAAGCAGAAGCTGGAAATGAGATGTTTCACATATTACTTGTACAAAAAAGCAGTAATAGTTGAATAGTTTGTTTCATCAAAATGTTCCCACATCAGAAGACCCTATGTCAAAAAGTCCCACACATCAAACATCACATAGTAGAATAAACCAACAATAAAAGCCCTTAAATAATTTGTCCAAGATCACACGATTATAGTGGCAGAGACAGGTTTCAAATCCAGGTCATTCTGACTGCTAACGTCCATTTTCCTTCCACAGAACAAGGACCTGATTTTCATTCATGCAAGTATGGCATTTCTGTTACAAGGAGTATGTGAAAATGGCCCATGGTCAATGCATTTCTTCTATTTTATTACTCGTTTTCCACCTAGTAGAAATGGGTCACTTCTCAAGAGGATACCAAGCAGACTTAGAAAGAAATAGCTAAATTATAATATTTAAACTAATAAAATGGTTACTACCAGACTTAGAACTTCTATTTTTAAACTAAGTTATTTAGACTAATAACTTATTAGTCTAAACATAATTACTGAAATTATTCTTAGACTAAATATTAGTCTAAAAATAATTACTGAAATGATCTTGGTAAATATTTTTGTATATTTTAAATAAAATTGAGTAAAATCCTGTAATTTTAGGTATCATTTGATATGAAGCAAGAGCACTACAAAAATAGGACAGAGATAAAACATAACCAAAATTTTTGTGGCTACCGACAAAACATACACACAAAGAGTTTAAATTTAGTGTAAGAAGCCAGAACTTGTAAGTAAAATCCAGAAAAAATGAGGTATTTAAACAACTTACCAATCTGACTTTTAGGTGCTCCAGCAACCACTAAATTTAAAGTACTGGAAGACATTTCTTTTCTTGTTGGGTTAACAACATATTCTCCATCAATCATTCCTATTCGTACTGCCCCTAAAATGTATTAGAACATTGGCAACTGTTTAATGGAAATTCCCAGTTTTCAAGACATTATTCCAGTGATGGCTTCAACCCTATCTTTGATTGTGACCACAGAATAAAATCCATGTTTCTAACACGGTATTTAAGACCCACAGAACATCCCACCCCACCCTACCTTCTGGCCTCATTGGACCACTCTGAATTGGTCAAATATACCACTTCTTCCACACCTCTGGGATTATGCTCATGTTTGTCCCCTGGTCTAGAGAGTATTCTCTCTAAGGCAAACGCTTAACACCAGACCCTACTAAGGTTCAGCTTACACAATGACTACTCTGAGGAGCCCTCCTTGACAACCTGACCGCACAAAAACAAACCTGCTCTTCTCTATCACATTCTTAGCACTTTAACTATGTTTTTATAATATCACTGATTATAAATAATTATCTGTCTTCTTTATGCTGAAAGCAAGAACTGCATCTTTCATCACTGTATTGCTAGGGCCTGGTCTGCCTAGGACACTTGATAATTATTTACTCAACGAGCCATTTTTATATTGCATGATTATGACTTGTAACAGCCGTAAGTTACATTAATTTTATCCTGAAGGAGTATATACTCTGATAATTTCCCAGTTAAAAAAAAAAAAGAAAAAAAGGAGTCCTCTAATGGAAAGAGGCAATTATGAAGTCAAAATATCTAGGGACATAAAATCTATAACACCATAACATACTGCTATTAGAAACAGAACCCACGACAAGGATGAAAATGTCTGAAAGACCTGAAGGGAGACTTAGAATGTCATCTCGTTCAATTCATGGTCGCTACGACTTACTGAAAAAAAATATACATATGATTTCTTATTTTCAAATCCTAACTTACCAATAGGTCCATTCCAAGGAATATCTGATAATGACAGGGCCACGGAAGCTTAAAAATAGAGAAAAATAAGGGCTGAAATTAAAATTTCATTGCTTTAAAAAAAATCAACACTGATAACTTTTCATCTCTACTTTTATACTTACCGCCATTAATTGCTAGGACATCAGGCTCATTAACACCATCTACTGCTAACAGATTACACAGAACCTGGTAAAACGGAAAAAATTTGAAGCACTTAAAATAATCTGTTTGATTTGGAAGGGTTATCATTTAGGTTAACATCCTGGCCTAAAATACAAGAGCACTATATGGTTAAAAGCAGGGGCTTTGTAGCCAAACCTCTTAATTTTGGCTATCATTTAACTAAATGCTTGACATTGGATAAATTACTTAAATTAAACCTGGAAAGCTTTCTCATCTTTAAAAGGGAAAAATAGGCCAGGCGTGGTGGCTCACACCTGTAATCTCAGCACTTTGGGAGGCTGAGGAGGGCAGATCACCTGAGGTCAGGAGTTTGAGACTAGTCTGATCAACATGGTGAAACCCTGTCGCCACTAAAAAGACAAAAATTAGCCAGGTGTAGCGGCCAGTGCCTGTAGTCCCAGCTAAGGCAGTCCCAGTTCAGGAGGCTGAAGCAGAAGAATCTCTTGAACCCAGGAGGTAGAGGTTGCAGTGAGCTGAGATTGCGCCATTGCACTCCAGCCTGGATGCCAGAGTGAGACTCCGTTACTAAATAAATAAATAAATGGGAAAAATAATGGCATCTTCCCAAAGGGTTCCTATGAGGATTAGATAAATACTGTAGGTAAAGCACTTATCACAGTTCTCGCATGTTGCAAGTATTCAGTAAATGTTAGCTCTTTCTATCATATAAAAATATTTTCTAGGCCAGGCATGGTGGCTCATGCCTGTAATCCCAGCACTTTGCGAGGCTGAGGTGGGCGGATCACCTGAGGTTGGGAGTTCAAGACCAGACTGGCCAACATGGCAAAACCCCGTCTCTACTAAAAATACAAAAATTAGCCGTGCGTGGTAGTGCATGCCTATAGTTCCAGCTACTAGGGAGGCTGAGGCGGGAGAATCACTTGAACCTGGAGGCAGAGGTTTCAGTGAGCTGAGACCGTGCCACTGGACTCTAGCCTGGGCAACAAGAGCAAAACTCTGTCTCAAAAAAAAAAAATCTGTTGAGCAGGGTGCGGTGGCTCACGCCTGTAATACCAGCAGTTTGGGAGGCTGAGGCAGGGGATCACTTGAGGTCAGGAGTTCAAGACCAGTCTGGCCAACATGGCAAAACCCCATCACTATTAAAAATACAAAAAAATTAGCTGGGTGTGGTGGCGGGCACCTGTAATCCCAGCTACTCAGGAGGCTGAGGCAGGGAGAATCATTTGAACCTGGGAGGCGGAGATTGCAGTGAGCCGAGATTGCGCCATTGCACTCCAGCCTGGGTGACAGCGGGAGACTCCGTCTCCAAAAAAAAATAAAAGTTCTGTTTACAAGCATAGGATGAAACAAACTTTATACTGCAATAATGTGCCCACGTCATGCACTTAAGAAAAAAACTTCTCTGACTGGGTGTGGTGGCTCATAGCTGTAATACCAGCAGTTTGGGAGGCTGAGGCAGGAGGATTGCTTGAAAGCAGGAGTTCGAGACCAGCCTGGCTTACATAGTGAAACCCCCTTTCTACAAAAAACAAAAAAAATCTTAGCTGGGTATGGTGGTTTGTGCCTGTAGTCCCAGCTACTTAGAAGGCTAAGTGGGAGGATCACTTGGGCTCAGGAGTTTGAGGCTGCGGTGAGTTATAATCATGCCAACTGTACTCCAGCCTGGGCAACAGAGGCCCTGACTCAAAAAAAAAAACAAAAAAAACTTCCTGAGGTTAAGGCTGTGATATTCTTGCAAAGGCATATTTGCAAGGTGTATTTATTTATTTCAAACGAATAAAATGGTTACTTAAGTATATGTGTCTTTACCCTGAAAGAAAATATTATTCAGAAAGTATTAACATATAATAAAGTAGAGGTTCAGAGGATCCAGCAATAAAATTAGGTAATAAAAATTAGCTACGTTGGTTGTCCTATTCCCAGCCTGATCTGGTCTCCACTCACTCTAGTCACGCTGATCTTCTTTTTAAACTCACTAATTTCTTTCCTGCCTCTGGACTTTCAATGCTTCCCTGACACACCTTGGCTGGCTAACTCCTACTCATAATTCAGATGTCAACTCAAATAGACAGTGAATAAATGTTAGCTCTGTAAAAGTACTATCTTTTGGCTGGGCACAGTGGCTCATGCCTATAATCCTAGCACTTTGGGAAGCCAAGGGGGGCGGATCACGAGGTCAGGAGCTCGAGACCAGCCTGACTAGCATGGTGAAAACTATTCTCTACTAAAAATACAAAAATTAGC
>NW_012117844.1:515888-519384 GCF_000951035.1 Colobus angolensis palliatus | reverse complement strand
AAAAAAAAAAAAAAGTACTATCTTTTTTCAAAAACTTACTGTAAAATATAACAGTATCATAAAAAATTCTTATGTTCTTTCTAATGTTTAGTCTAGGAAGTATTACAGAGATTCATTAAGTAATTTTTGATTGATCTGGCAACTAAAAAACCTAAAGCAGAACCTACCTGTGTATCATAGAAGTAGCCAGCTGGAAAGAGCGGTCTAACTGAACGATCTGCCAAAAGGAAAAAAAAGACATTAAACCATACTGACCGAGTTGCTTTACAGTTCAAAACTTTTGAACTAATATAGATAGCCATTCAATATGTTTTCAAGAAAAATCCCCTTGGACCAATTTACTAAGAGGGACACAGATAAATGTCAGTGCTTCCATTATTACATACCATGCCCTAACAACAAAAAACAAACACAGAAGGAGCACATTAACAATAAAGATTGGGGAGCAATTTTTCATTCTGGTTCCACAGGCAACAGTTACATATATAAGCAGAGCAAAGACACTTAAGACCAATAGCAAACCAAAAGAAAATGCTTCCTTGCTACTTTGTGTCTGAAGACTGTATATAAATATACCTAAATGAGCAATTTCTGGCCAACTGCAGTGGCTCACGCCTGCAATCCCAGCACTTTGGGAGGCTAAGGCGGGCGGATCAAGAGATCAGGAGTTCAAGACCAGCCTGAGTAACATGTAGAAACCCCGTCTCTACTAAAAATACAAAAATCAGCCAGGCATGGTGGTGGGCACCTGTAATCCCAGCTACTCAGGAGGCTGAGGCAGCAGAATCACTTGAACCCGGGAGGCAGAGGTTGCAGTGAGCCAAGACTGCGCCATTGCGCTCCAGCCTGGGTGACAGAGCAAGACTCTGTCTCAAAAAAAAAAGCAATTTATGGGTAGAAAAGCTATAAATTACATATCATCCCACAATATGTAGGGATGTTAAAGATTTGAAAGATTATGGACATTATTTCAGTAGCTGATAAATATAATGTTTAGGAATTACTATTCTGAACATGAAAAAATGTACTAGGAATAGATTCAACAGAGTAGAGGCATGGACCATAAAATTCATATGCTCAATAGAAATTTACTCATTCAGTCAACAAATATTTATTGAATGCCTATTCTGTGCTAAGCAGTATAACAGGTACTAGGGATTCAACGGTGAAGAAACAAAAGCTTTCTTCTCTCATAGTGCCCACATCTGAGTGAGGGAAGAGAAAGAGTGAACAATCTTAGGTGGTGTTAATGCTATGAAGGAAAACTTAAGACATACTGTAGAACACAGATGCAAAAGATGCTAATATAGGCATATCAGAGAAGATGAATGCATCTATGTTAATATCTTACCTATTATTCGACTTGTAAGAATTTCTTTATCAGAAGTACCAATCTCTCTTCTCAGATAGTTTGTGGGAATTCTACCTGCTGCAGCAGCTTTTTGTCTGTAGTCAACCTGAAGCAGCAAAAAAAAAAAAAGGTTCATATAATTATTTTTGTAGAAACAAACTATACTGTAAGAACTACTATATGAATGCTACTTCTCCTGAGGTTGCCAACAACACAGTCTAGACTCAGAGCAGAAAATATGTTATTTACTTAGCATTTTATATCTTTTGGGGAAAGGAAAGTTGATAGAAATGTTTCCACAAAGTGATTTAAAAAAATATTCAGGTGTAGTGGCTCACGCCTGTAATCCCAGCATTTTGGGAGGCCAAGGCAGGAGGATCACTTGAGGCCAGGGGTTTTAGAACTGCCTGGGTAACACAGAAAGACCTCATCTCTACCCCCCATAAAAAAAAAAAATTAGTTGGGCACAATGGCCTGTGCCCATAGTCCTAGCTACTCAGAAGGCTGAGGTAGGAGGATTGCTTGAGCCCAGCAGTTTCAGGTTGCAGTGAACTATGATCACACCACTGAACAACTCTAACCTGGGTGACAGAGCAAGACCCTGTCACTTTAAAAAAAAAAAAAAAAGTCTTCTACTCAACAGTAAGAGTAGAAGACTCACTATTTCCCACAGATACTCATTCTGAGCAAGTCAAACATTCCTTTTTTGGGTATCAACTCTGTTAAATATAATTGTATCCCCCTTTTCATAACAGAAGGGAGCTATAAAATTCTAATGAGCTCATTACTAAACATATACAGTTGTCTCTTGGTATCCCTGGGAGATTGGTTCTAGGACCTCTTGCGGATATCAAAATCCATTGATGCTCAAATCCTTGATGTAAAACACCATAGTATTTGTTTATAACCTACGTACATCCTCTCATATACTTTAAATCAATCACTAGGTTACATATAATCCTTAATACAAAGTAAATGCTACACCATATTTTTATTACTAAACCGTATTTTTATTACTAAATACAAAGTAAATGCTACCCCGTATTTTTATACCGTATTGTAGGGAATGACAAGAAAAAAAAGTCTGTACGTGTTCAGTACAGATGCAATTTTTTCCCCAATATTTTTGATTCATGGTTGGTTGAATCCATGGATGCAGAACCCAAGGACATGGAGGGCTGACTGTACTTGCAGAGTCATACTGAAGGGAAACTATGAGGGAAATGAATTCGTTGCTTATTCAGTGTCAAAGTAGTCATGCACTTCCAATCTTCTTGTCAACTTATGCACCTGGACGCTCCAAATTCTAAAGCATGCTTAATCCTAGTATTTGTTTATGAAGAAGTTTATACTCTTTTAATGAGTCAGCATCAAAAAACTAGGAAAAATTCTTTGTTGTGCAAGTTCATATTTTCCATTCACTAGACGTGTATTTTCCACTCACTAGACACTGGACAAAAATATTATACATTCTACACTTACTTATACCATATTACAGTTCAGATAAATCAGCAAAAACTTACCACCAAAGGCATAAACTGGGAAGGCGAAGGTTTTGTTTTACTGACCGCTGTGACCATTACTGCAGTGTCACCTGACTTAAACATAAAGAACAACACTGGTAAGTTCATTTGAAATCAGATATTAGCATCTAAGTAGTAATTGAATAAATCCTTACTCCAATTAAACTCAAGAAAAGATATGTAATTCTATGACATGATTATGAAATAAAAATAGTTATTCACAAGTAGTCCAATCTTGATCTCCGAGCTTTTCAAAAGCTATGGATAAGGCAAGATGAACAGGTAATTTAGTCATATCCAATGAATTGAATAGTATTCTCTACTTCTTATGTGGTTATACATAAGGAAAAATTCCCCAATTATTACTATAGAAGAAAATACCAAAATCACTTTCTCTAGAAAAGCACAACAGAATTTATTAATGCATAAAAGAGAAGCCGAAGTTTGGAAAGGATGTAAAAGGTCACTTAAAATGGCCAGGCGCGGTCGCTCATGCTTGTAATTCCAGCATTTTGGGAGGGCAAGGCAGGTGGATCACGAGTTCAAGAGATTGAGACCAGGCCAGGCGCGGTGGCCCATGCCTGTAATCCCAGCACTTTGGGAGGCCAAGGTGGGTGGATCA
>NW_012117844.1:515146-515506 GCF_000951035.1 Colobus angolensis palliatus | reverse complement strand
AAGTCACTGAATACATGCAGCCCTCTGGTTGTCTGGAATGATTCTTACAGTATAAACTATCTTAGTAGTATCTGAATTAATTTCCAGTATCAAAATCCTAAGTAGTTACACAATGTTGTAGTTACACATTTAGTATGAGTCTCTGTACCCATTTTTAAGATGAATTTTAAAAATCTAGACTTTGTACCTGTACTACAGCAGAGCCATCTGCAAATCTGGCCAGCTTTCCAGAGGATATTTCTAATTTCCTGTTTAAAAATAAAAATGCAATACAAGAAGACTTAGGTTATCTGTACAATTCCTGCTTAGTATAAAATAATAAAAGATTCTAAGGGAAGATTCTAACCCCCTCCCACCCAC
>NW_012117844.1:507034-514871 GCF_000951035.1 Colobus angolensis palliatus | reverse complement strand
TTTTTCTTTTTTCTTTTTTTTTTTTTTGACAGTCTTGCTCTGTTGCCTAGGCTGGAGTGCAATAGCACAATTACAGCTCACTGTAACCTTGAACACCTGGGCTCAAGCGATCCTCCAACTCAGCTTCCTGAGTAGTTGGGACTACAGGTGCACACCACTACACTTGGCTAATTTTAGTTTTTGTTATGGATGAGATCTCACTATATTGTCTAGGCTGGTCTTGAACTCCTGGCCTCAAGCAACTCTCCCGCCTTGGCCTCCCAAAGTGCTGGGATTACAGGTGTGAGTCACGGTGCCTGGCTCCATTTACCATCTTAGTACAGTCTCTTATCATCTCTCACCTTGTTGACTACAGTAACATTTTAACATACAAACAGGATTGTTTCCCTACTTAAAAATCCTTTAGCCAGGCGTGGTGTCTCCCAACGGTAATCCCAGGACTTTGAAAGGCTGATGCAGGCTGATCACCTGAGGTCAGCAGTTCAAGACAAGCCTGACCAACATGGTGAAACCCCATCTCTACTAAAAATATCAAAATTAGCTGGGCATGGTGGTGCCTGTCTATCATCCCAGCTACTAGGGAGGTTGAGGCAAGACAGTTGCTTAAACCCAGGAGGGGGAAGTTACAGTGAGCCGAGATTGTGCCAATGCACTCCAGCCTGGGCGAGAGTGAGACTCCGTACCAAAACAACAACAACAACCAAAAACTTGAGAATTTCTCCCAATGCTTTTAGGACAAAATATAAACTTCTAAATATTGCCTATAAGGACCTTCATATTCAACAGAAGGGGAAAGAATAATCTTCAATTCAATGAGGAAAGAGTAGTCTTGTGAGGCAATAGTCAACAACCGGATGCAAAAAAGAATGAATCTTCATAAATTAACTCAAAATGGATCCTGGATCCAAACGTTAAGAGCTAAAACGATAAAAGTCTTAGAAACAAAACACAGGAGTAAATCTTCAGAGACTTGGGCCAAAGTCTTAAATATGACATCAAAAGCATAAATGACAAAAGAAAAAATAGGTAAGTTGGATTTCATAAAAATTTAAAACTTTAAGAAGGCCAAAGAAGTGCCATATATTAAGAGAAAAATATCTGCAAACCAAATATCTGATAAGGGACTTGTATTAATATCTAGAATATTTAAAGAATGCTTACAATTCAACAATAAAGACAACTGAATTTTAAAACTTGGCAAAGGACTTGAACAGACATCTCTCCAAAGAAGATATACAAATGGACAGTAAGGACATAAAAATATGCTCAATATCATTAACTATCAGCAGGGAAATGCAAATCAAAATCACAATGAGTACCACTTGACACCTGTTATGAATGTTCCTTGTAGCATTACTCATAGTAGTTCCCAAATGGAAACAACCCAAATGTCCATCAACTGATGAATGGATAAGCTAAATGTGGTATAATTCATACAACGGATTATTATTCAGTGATAAAAAGGAACAAAGTACTTATACATGTTACAACATGAATAAACATTGACAACATTATGTTAAGTGAAAGAAGGCAGTCACAAAAGACTATGTTTCCACATAGTAAACTTTCATAATAGGCAAATCCACAGAGATGGAAAGTAGATTAGTGGTTGCCTGGGGCTGGGGAAAAATACTAAGTGACTGCTACTAATGAATTTCTTTTTAGGGTGAAAGAAGTGTTCTAAAATTGATGGTGGTAATGGCTGCAAAACTTTGAATATACTAATATCCATTCAATTATACACTTTATTTATCTGTATTTATTTATTTTGAGATAGGGTCTTGCTCTGTTGCCCAGGCTGGAGTGCAGTGGTGCCATCACAGCTCACTGCAGCCTTGACCTCCCAAGCTCAAGCAATCCTCCCACCTCAGCCTCCTGAGTAGCTTGAAATACAGGTGTGCACCACCATACTGGGCTAATTTTTAAATTTTTTGTAGAGATGAGGTCTCACTATGTTACCCAGGCTGGTCTCAAACTCCTGGACTCAAACTCAAGCAATCCTCCTGCCTTGGCTTCCCAAAGTGCTAGGATTACAAACATGAGCCACTGCTCCCAGACGAGTTGTACACTTTAAATGAACTGTATGGTATGTGAATTATATCTTAATAAAGCTGTCTTATATACATGAAATAGGCAGCACTATCAGCCTTATTCCCCAGTTTCAGCAGAGAATGCAAAAAGAGCTTACTGAGGTCTTGAAACAGACCAGCAAAACTTGCCAAAGAGCTCAAGATTCATCAAAAGGCATTTTGAGATGAAACCGAGTCAGTGACCCCTGAAGATACAGAGGAAGATGCTCTGTCACATGAACTCAGCTTCAGCAATATTCTTTCATAGTCTGGTGCTGAAAATGCACAAACCAAACACAAGCATGCAGACAGGCCCAAAGCCCTGCCCCAAATAAGATTATTCTGTCCTTCACATACCAAAGAGATGAAGGAACAACCCTTAATATTTTCACCTGTTAAATACCTTTGCCAGAAGCCTGAGTTAATGAAAAGCATATCTATCTGTTCAGTTAGACTCATTTTAAGTTTGAAAGTCAGAACAAAGTATGTACATTTAATATATGTTAATACAGTGATTTTGTAGTATCAAATTCTTGACTCTGAAATATTATTTTTTTTTTTTTAAATCAGGGAATATTTGAGAAGTTCTAGTTGGGTTTCTACTTAGTCAACACAGATGGTATACTGATGAAAGCCTACAATAAAATGGGTCTCCTCTGATTAATGGGAATAATGAGGTACAGAGAGGAGGCCGGTGCTGGATTAATACGTGGAGTAGATGGAAGGAATGGGATACTCAAAACCAGTCATACTGTGTAGTATCACAGACCTGCAACAACCTATAGCTGAAATCAGTATTAAGTAATGGTTTCCTGTGGCAAATGTAAATTTGATATCTTGAAATTTTGTTTAACCCCGAGTAAGATGCTACCAGTACTTCTCAAAACCTACCAGGAACTGGCATTCTGTCTACCAATGTGAATTCTGAATACCTAAGTGATCTCTGTGAAGGGGAGTGGAGGATCTTTAACTAGACCGCAGTGGGCCCAAAACACAGGGAAGAAAAGCTGTGAAAGCTACAGGTCTACTCCATTAATGGGGCTACTACCTTAACATTTTGCCCACAGTGGCATATTCTGTTGAATATCCTCAGTGATTTGATGCATAGTAGATGCTCAATAACAGATTGCTGAAATGAAAATTAAACACCTGCCTCCAAGGTTACTGTGAGCATTAAATATACTATCTGAAAAACACCTACAATAATTATATAATCTTCTAGAATGCAGTAAAGAATACATATGATAACAAATATAATGTGTCACTCAATAAATGTTGCCAATGGCAAACAAGACAAAAATGAAAGAATTTATCCAGCAAGTATGATATTTATGAGTCTAGTTATTTCAATACATGACACAAGTTTAAAGAGAACTATCTACAAAAGAACAGGTTGATTAACAAAAGAAAGAGTCAAAGTAGATTATTTATGGAAAATATGGAGGGTAGGAGCTGCATCTTGTTTTGAGTATCTAGTGCCTATCTCACAGTACCTGACTGCTGAATGAAATGTTCTGGGCATTTCTTCGAAGCATGTGCAGTCCTTGAAGAATGGCAAAGATGTCCTCTTCCCTCAAAAATCAGAATTAAGGAATGCTAGGAGTGGAATGAGCCTTAGAGATAACCTAGTTTAGGCCGGGCGCGGTGGCTCAAGCCTGTAATCCCAGCACTTTGGGAGGCCGAGACGGGCGGATCATGAGGTCAGGAGATCGAGACCATCCTGGCTGTCACGGTGAAACCCCGTCTCTACTAAAAATACAAAAACTAGCCGGGCGAGGTGGCGGGCGCCTGTAGTCCCAGCTACTCGGGAGGCTGAGGCAGGAGAATGGCCGAAACCCAGGAGGCGGAGCTTGCAGTGAGCTGAGATCCGGCCACTGCACTCCAGTCCGGGCGACAGAGCGAGACTCCGCCTCAAAAAAAAAAAAAAAAAAGAGATAACCTAGTTTAGGGGTGACCAAACTACAGCTCATGGCTTATTTCTGTATTACTCTGTAACTAAAATTTTTTTTATTTTTATTTATTTATTTATTTTTGAGACAGAGTTTGGCTCTTGTCGCCCAGGCTGGAGTGCAATGGAGCACAATCTCGGCCACTGCATCCTCTGTCTCCTGGGTTCAACCGATTCTCCTGCCTCGGCCTCCCAAGTAACTGGAATTACAGGTGCCTGCCACCATGCCCAGCTAATTTTTGTATTTTTAGTAAAGATGGGGTTTCATCATGTTGGCCAGGCTGGTCTCCAACTACTGACCTCAGGTGATCCATCCACCTCAGCCTCCCAAAGTGCTCGGATTACAGGTGTGAGCCACTGTGCCGGGCCGTTTTTAAAAATATTTCTAAAGGGTTTGTAAACACATACACACAGTGTATACCCCAAAAAGCCTAATATATATATTATCCGGTCCTTTACAGAAAAAGTTTGCAGACCCTTAATGGAATCCAGTCTCCACACTTTGCACAAGAAAATGGTGAATTAACTTGTCCAACGTGAATTACTTATCAAAGTTAGAGTGGGAGACCTGGATTCAAAACGATTTTTTTGCTTTTTGTATGAACTGGGGTCAAAATTTTTTCAAAGTACACGTAAGAAATTTACATATATGAAGTTTGCATTAGCAATTCCATTTATTCTAAAAACTACTAAAGCATAAGTTTTTTCTTTTTCTTTTTTAAACGGTCCCTTAAAAAAGTACGGGCTTTGTAAGCAAGAAACAGAAATTCAAAAACCACCTAATCCCATAATACTTTTTAATTGACTCTTAGAAAGTTATCTAACCTTTTTTGAGTCTCTGTAGTCTTAACTACAAAATGAGGGTAATAGTACATTTACGACAGGTTTAAAAAGATTGCGAGGATCATATAACTGGCGTTCAAAAAACTGACTTTTCCTTTCCCTCCTAACCCGGGATCATAGTGGCCACACTTTAGGCAATCAATTAGATTGTATGACGTGATACATCCACATCAACTCGTTATCCCTAGGTGGAATGTTTCCCACTTAACAGCCCAGTGGTCCCGGAAAGTAAAGAGATCGGAAGTCAGGTGGACCGACAGAGTCGGATGGAGCAAAGAAGCCCGGCACACACCAACAGAGGGCATGAGATAGCGCGGGAAGAAGAGGGGTCCGAGGAGACACATTCCAAACCCGGAAAAATTTGGAATTTAGGTTTAGGGTAAAGAGAGATTAAATAGACCTAGGATACTGGGTTTCTACCCTGGGAGACGAATACGCTCAGGATGGCTGGACAGGACACCTTATGACAACATAGGGAACGCACGACACTCCTTACCTGTTGCCTAAGTCCACAGCCACAGCTCGAGACCCTGCGCTACCCCATAGTGCTCGCACCTGCAACTGGGTGAGTGCCCGATCCCGCCCTGGCACACGGAAGGGACCATCGCTCAGGGGCCGGAGCCGGAGGCACGAGCTGCAGTACCTGCAGGCAGCCATGACACCCGGCACGCGATCAACACAGACTGTGCCCTGATTGGCTCACTCCTCAGACCGTGGGGCGGAGCCTGATGCAGTTTCGTTTCCGCGGTGCCTGAGGGACGCCGGGACAACGGAAACGTTGGCCACCTCCTACGAAGACTAGAGAGGATCAAACCTATCAGAAAGCGATTATGTTGTAAACAATCTTTGTTTTTATCTGCCAATGAAAGGCAATTAGATAAATAAGGTTTTTGTGTGTGCACTATCGTAATTTAAAGGAGAAGTCCTAGAATAATGTAAATGTGTAATAAGCAGAGTAAATTTATATTTACTTTTATTACTAGAAGTCATAGAACAACACATTATTATTATTTGACTGTGAACTAAGAATTAGAATTTGTGTGGTGGACCTTTGGAAAGAGCTCTCCCTCTCCCCTTCTCCGCCCTGGTTTTTATTTTATAAATTCCACATAGCAGATATGTCACTGCAGCGATTTGTGTTAACCAATTTACAACAAATTAATTCATTTTTCATCGACTTGTAATTTTAGAAATATTTATTGTCATTTCTGATTCATTTTCATTTCCATTGCTAATAATTAGCAATTATATTTCTGCCCCTTTTGGTCAAACTCTTAAATGCAAAATGTCAGCTACTGTTTGAAGTAAATATTTTGTAAAATGAAAAAAAAAAGCTTTTGGGATTTGAAAAATTTTTAGAGAGTGGGTAAATTTCTTCCATCACATTAATCCATTCCGTTAGAAATTCTTTATGTTGTTCCTTTAATGAACCAATGAGCATTTTCATATTATGATGTATATTTCTTGTGTAAGGTCATAACCGCCTTCCCCCAAAGAAAACCAAACAACAAAAACCCAACACTCATTCAAACACAGTTTTAAGAATTAAAAACGTTGGCTGGACGCGGTGGCTTGTAATCCTAGCACTTTGGGAGGCCTATAATCCCAGCACTTTGGGAGGCCGAGGCAGGCGGATCACCTGAGGTCGGGAGTTTGAGACCAGCCTGACCAATATGGAGAAACTCCCGTCTCTACTAAAAATACCAAATTAGCTGGGCGGGGTGGTTCATGCCTGTAATCCCAGCTACTCGGAAGGCTGAGGCAGGGGAATCGCTTGAACCCGGGAGGCAGAGGTTGCAGTGAGCCGAGATCGCTGCATTTCTACAAGAGTGAAACTCCGTCTCAAAAAAAAAAAAAAAGTCCTGGCGCGGTGGCCCACGCGTGTAATCCCAGCACGCTGGGAGGCCGAGGCGGATGAATCACGAGGTCAGGAGATCCAGTTCATCCTGGCCAACAGGCTGAAAACGCGTCTGTACTAAAAATACAAAAATTAGCTGGGTGTGGTGGCCCATGCTGTAATCCCAGCTACTCGGGAGGCTGAGGCACGAGAATTGCTTGAATCCAGGAGGCGGAGGTTGCGGTGAGCCGAGATCACGCCACTTTACTCCAGAGCGAGACTCCATCTCAAAAAAAGAAAAAAAAAGAAAGAAAGAAAAGAAAAATGTTGATCCATGATTTAAAAAACAAAAAAGAATGATGAACTCTAAACAGACAAATGATTTGGTGGCAAAGCAGCTTTCTGACAACTTGCTTTCATGGGATTTCCGTGCCAATAGAGGGATTACCATTAACCTTGTTTACGGATTTTTAGTGTTAAAGCAGTTTTTGGTTCTTCTCCCTTTTACTTTACCTTGAGTTGCCACAGAGTTTTCAAGACCAATCAATCTAGTGAAATCTGTCATGAAGATAAATGTCTCAGAAAACCTACTTGCCACAGTTGAACATGACTTTTGATTTATAGAGTAAGAACACAAAATCATCTTTTGGTAATATACTTAAGTACTATGTAATCATTTTCATTTAGGCAGTATTGCCTAATAGTTTAGAGCATAGACTTGGAGTTAGTCCCAGCTGGTTCCGATCTTGTCTGTTAATTACCACGTGTGTGACCCTAGCTCTCTGAGCCTCAGTTTCCCCATAAAAATGGATAGTAATATGAATCTAACAGGGTTTTTGTAAGGATTAAACATGTCAGATAATATATTTATAATAGTACCTAGCACATTGTCAACATCAATAAATGGTAAATTTAGCTTTTATCCAGCCTTTTCCTTTTTTTTAAAACGGAGTTTTGTTCTTGTTGCCCAGGCTAGAGTGCAGTGGCGCGATCTCAGTTCACTGCAACCTCTGCCTCCCAGGATCAAGTGATTCCCCTGCTGCAGCCCTCCTGAGTAGCTGGGATTACAGGCGCCCACCACCATGCCTGGCTAATTTTTTGTATTTTTAGTAGAGATGGGGTTTCATCATGTTGGCCAGG